>NC_089530.1:25220779-25319743 GCF_963924715.1 Thunnus thynnus
TCAAGGAGAATAAGACTCACCTGGTCTGATTAGTTGCTGAACTCTTTATGTCAGAAATGCAGACAGAATTCTACTGATTGTTAGGTTTGGCAATTATCTATCGCGTAGCCATCCTCACCATATGCACAAGATAAAATGGGTATTGGAATGAATGGATGAATAAAGGAACCACCCCTGTTTGAATCAGATTTGTGTCACCTGTGTTCTTGAGCTGTGAAGTTGGATCAGGAGGTAGAGTGGGTCATCCACTAATCGGAAGATTGGCGGTTCGATTCCTGGCTCCTACAGTCCACATGTCAAAGTGTCCTTGAGCAAGATACTGAGCCCCAAATTGTGTGTGTGAATGGTTAGAGTCCTCTGATGGGCAGGTTGGGACCTTGCATGGTAGCCCCTGTACCCCTGTATGAATGTGTAAGTGAATGGGTGAATGTGGCTCATAGTGTACAAACACTTTGAGTGGTCAGAAGACTAGAAAGGCGCTATACAAGTACAGTCCATTTACCATTTACTTGTTCAGTCTGGGTTATAAAGTTCCAGTCAAAAGTTTGGACACACTTCCCCATTCACTTGCATGGGAAAGTGTGTCCAAACTTTTGACTGGTATCTCTAAAAAAAAGAATGTAAAATTCTTCACCTATTCAAAATGTTTTTATGTTTAAAACATGAGGAAGTTAATTTAACCTAACATGACTTAAACTTAATTACATGATGGAAGTCATAAAACAAATCCTGATGAGCCTCTAGTCTTTTTTTAATTTCAGCACTGTGTCAGTTTATATTCAAACCTAACCCACTCTTGCTCCGAGTATTTATTTACACTGGAGTTCTCCATGGAGAAAGCCTTTATAAGCAAATACTGCTTTGCTGTGGTTTCTGTTATTGTTACCTGCTTTGCTGTTATTACTCTTAGTGTATATTGTACCACTAATAACAGGAAACCACAAACTAATTTGGACAAATTGGACCACTTGTTGGGTAAGAAACTGGCTCTCCACTGCAGTTTTAATGGTCGTTGGCAGAACACCATGTGGCCTGTTTTTGAACGACAGAGGAAAAACTGAATTGGGGGAAAATATTTTTTATGTTCTGGGTAACTTCTCCTCTATTTTTGATTACCACATGTTTGTTTTCATTTAGCTTTGGTTTATTACCTTTGCATTATTGGCAGTTTTGTTATCAGTGTTATCTGTGTATCCATTATCTGAGGTTAATTACTCCCCTGTCTCTCTGATAACGATTTGTCTTATTTGGAACAATTTACCTGAGCCCTTCTTTTCAGTCTCCATTCATTGTCTTGTTTCCATTCACTCTTACCTCAGTCTTCTTCTGCCTTTTTGTTTAAGTCATTTCCATCATTCCTCATTTCTCTGAGACCCCCAAGTCTGTTTTCTTTGGATTTTCCTTAGTCCTTTTCCAGTCCCTCCTTTCCTTTTTTTTTCATCAATATGAAGCATTTTCCTTGGACAGCATCCATGCTGTAAAGCATTTTTCTTTATCCCCCACCCAGCCACCCCCTCCGTCTCAGTTGCTCTCATGCTCACCTCTTTATATTTTTTGTTTTTATTCCTTTTTGCATCACTTATCTTAATCTCAGCTTCTTGACTTCACCTCTCCACCCTCCTAACCTCTCCCTGACCCCCTCTCCCTCCTGCTACTTCTCCTCCAGCTCTCATCTGTCCTTTGTTTCCTCTCCACTACCTTCCTTAATCTGCCTTCTCTGGGTCACTCTTACAGTAAAAATGCCTTTTTGTGTCTCTCTCAGACAAAACTCAAAACAACACTAAAAAAATAAACTTTTACTAAATTAATATAACACTTTGATTGCAGTATATTACTGTCCATTCTCAAAATAGATTGCTATTAGCTTTTTAAAAATGTAGCATCTTTCAATGCTGCCATCTCATTCAATTGCTCTTTTTAAAATGTGACGCTTTGAATGTTTATGCATGAATACTGTTCAGTTTAAACTACAACCTAAAATTAAGTCTCAACTGGTATTTACTCATTTAATTTAATGCAAATAAATGTAGAAGTGGTGAGAATAAAATGTCTTTCTTTCTTGATTTTGTTTGTGCGTTAGCTTGACCAATAGCCTCATTTAAAACACCTCATGTAGATTTAAATACAGCATTAGAGAGAAAGAGGTAAGACAGTAGACTGAATGAAGGGAGACACTCTCCAAACATGTCCTCATAGAGAGAGCAAATAGCAAGGAGGGCAGCCTGTAGGAGAGAAGGAGAAGCTGTACAACGATGCTTAACATCACCTCTAAATTCAGATCCAACAAGCTTAGCCTCAAGGTTAAATGAGTGAGCAAGGCCTGGGTCTTGCCAAAAGTCACTGCAAATTGCAGAGGTTAATGTACTAAGCAATTTGTGTTAAGCTGCGTGATTTCAGCAAGTTATATATGTGTGTGGTGTCTGTGCATGTTGATGTAAGAAATAAACCAGACGCTTTGAGGTACAAGAAAAACAAAAAAATGTATCCTACAACTCTGCAGAGACACTAGACAATTTTCCACACTGGACTGTTGACAGCTTTTAAGAGGAAATACCATCATTCATCTGAAAACCAACTGAGACTTACCACACATCAGAAAAATACAGGTTATATGAAAAGAAATAAACTGTTGTATAAGCAAAACCATGCAGAAAGCCAAGCAAAGGCTAACATGCACAAAATATTTCTCAATGACAAAAAAGATAATGATGAACAAGAAGAATCTTCGTCAAGGGCCGTTGACTGGAAACGCTCTCTCATAGTGATCAAACTCCATCAAAACCTGCATCTTGTTGTGCCTACTCTCTTGCAAATGAAGCAGCTGCAACATTCAAACTAAGAGTGCTTAGCAGTGAGGTCTCATTGCAACATAAAAAGCAGGCATTGCATGTATGGAAAGAGTAACATAAGTAAACAGACAAGCTTAAAGTGCAAGTGATGAAAGTGACTGAAAGTTAACTTCCTTTAACACACATTCAAGACATGTGCAACTGTTCTCTTCAAAGAAATGCTCTACTGAAAGAGTGTGTTTGAGTGAGTGTCAAACTGTAAAGTCTGCAGCTTGCTCATTGTAGCAATTGATGTCATCTTGGATTCAGTTAGAATGGACTCCAAAGGCGACCAACTTCTCAAACCAGACTTGCAGCATTCTGTGTCAAGACATTTCTCTTTTTTCTCATTTGTCATTTTTTTTCTACATAAAAGCTGGTCACCATTGGAATCGATGGTTACTGTGGTTAATTCAAGCTGACTATAAAGATATACAACGTCTTCAAAAGCCAACTTTAAAAATACCACACTGACAGCAAAGCAAAAAATGAAAAAAGAAAAAGGAAAATACCAACCTGTCAGTGTGAAGCTTGTTGCCAGAGTTGCCATGAAAATAAGGCCCTTGAACTTAATAATAAAAATGCAAGATGGTGGCAGACTTTAAAAAAAATACACTTAATATTAACTCAGTTTCATGTAATGCACATCATGTGTTGTTGTGTTGTTGTTGCTGAGAATGCTGCATGTTAAATTCTAATAAGACTCTCTCTGCAAGTTTGGAAGAGAAGTCTAAACTTTTTCCATCAACTAACAGAAGGTACTGCTGGTGGTTATTTTGAGTGGACCACCTCACATCAAAGCAAAACCATCTGGCTGCATCTCGACTCAGTGCTGCAGTGATATGTGCAGAGCTGTCATCCAGATGTGTCAGTGATCCTCTTCTTTAGTGACTGACCATGTACCCGCTACAGGCAGGAAGGTAATTTCTTCTTGTTATTCAGTGATTTGAGTAATAGAAGCTTTCAGGTACATGAAATTTCTTTGAGGCGAGCCGTGGCGAGGCAACACCTGACGGCGTAGGAGGTGGTTGTTAAAAAGACAGGCTGATCAGTTGGTGAGTCAGTGCCGTGACCTACCACATGAACGGACTTTCTATCAAGCTCTCCCGAAGAGAAGAGCACTGCACCGAAACAGTTTCTTTGACAATACACAAAGGCAGAGCTGGCAAACATCCCAGCCAGCATGCCATCTGTTCCTGGAGTGAGGAAGATTCGTTATGGTTGGCACAGTAGGGAGACATCTTCAGGAAGGATGCTGCATGTAAGTGTACCACAAGGAAGAGTGTAAACAAAGATCTACCAAAATAGCCAAGTAAACAAATGATTGCTGATGCCAGTACAGAGGTGCCCTGAGATAGACACTGTATGGACATTGATTTGTAGAAATACAATGTTTTCCTCCTGAAAAAATGTAGTTTCAGTGGTTGATTTCACTTCTAATGTATGGATGAGTCGCAATTTTGAAACTCACTGTGCCTTCATATTCTCCTTTTATTGGGTAAATAGCAAAAAAAGTCCAATGAACCTAAATCTGCATCTGACACAACTTCTTCATATGCTTAAAAGAAAAAAAAGGACCAAAAAATGTCCATGGTTGCAAATGTACACAAGTAAAACAAACAGGAAAATAATAGTCTTTTGATTCTGATAAAGAATGAAAAAGCAATTAGACCATAAATCCATCTGTGTTTAGAGTTTTTAACAGATTGGTTTTGAATGTACAGCACCAGTCAAAAGTTTGGACACACTTTCCACAGACTTAATGAGAAAGTGTGTCCAAATTTTTGACTGGTACCATATAAGTTTTTTTTTTTTTTTCATTCCCCAAAGTCAGAAGTCCTTAGGCTGACCCAGCTCTCTACTCTCTACTTCTCAGTTCTCCTTCTCCTCTTACTCCTCAGGAAGTCCACTGTATTTTTGTTGGACTCCCTCCCTCTGCCTCCTCGCCATAATTTCTCTCTCTGCTTCTCTTTTTTTTTTCTCCTTCTTTTTTTCGATCCCCCCTCAGCTTGCGCTGTCATTCTGTTTTCACTGGACTGCCTCCCGGTGGGACAACATTCTGATGGCGCTCCTGACAGGAAAAACCCCCACAGCTGACTTCCATTAGGGAAAACTGAAAACCAAGACAATCCCATATTGTCAGGTAGAATTTCATACTCCGACTCAGGCTAGAGAACTGAATAGTGCAGCTGAAATCAACTGAGGCCCCAAAAAGGCTGCTATTGAAAAAAAAAAAATCCTCAGGCCAGCATCTGTCCTACTACCAATGTATTCATAAATTTTAGATCAAAGACTGTACATGGAAGTCACCATGTCATACACAGTACAACTCTGATCTTTCTAAATTTCCAAACCTTCTGGGAACAATGTTTGAATTATCTTAACAGGAGGAGCGAGCTGACCAGCAGAGGTGCACTATTACAAAAAAAAGTATGATTTATAATATGGGAAATAAATAGTCAATAGTCAATCAATCTACAATAGTTATACCCGCACAGTCAGATGCCAAATATATCCTCGAGCCCAGTGTGTCCCTGACAACTGTAATTTTCAGCACCTTTCAGAGCTGATGTTGCTTGGCAACAAATAAGCTCACAGCCAGGAAGTGGACTTTTGGCTCGGCCTGATTTGAAGGGCCTTTTTTAAAAGTATTTATTAATACTCCAGACCTTTTGCTGAACCGGTGGCTTTGGCCAAATATCCCAGGCAACATAATTAAAGTGAGTAACCAATAAATCACAGCAGGCAGACAAATGTCCCAAGCTATTTTTTGTTGCTTTTGAAATTGATATAATGTGATGATTTGTTTGGAGATGCCAAATAGAGATAAAAAGATTGTCTAAAACCAGATGTTTGAGATTTAGTAAATCATTTCCAACTGCAAGTTTTTTAGAAACCATAACTAAGATCGTGTACTAACCTTAACCCCGTGGTTATTATTGTTGTGATGATGATTGTGATGATAATGGCGAAGGTTGTCTAACTTTAATGAAGTGGCAACCGACACCACATGTTTCTCCAATTTTACCAAAGTGATTATTTCAACTCAAACCATGAGCTTTTCTTAAACCTAACCACGTGGTTTTTTGTGCCTAAACCTAACCACAGCATTGTCACATCATAAAACATAATCATTTTTTAGCACAGACAAATGATGTTGTCCTTCTGATTACTGCCGATAGGGGCACCGGATTAGAAAACACTCCTATGTGTCGTTCTGGAGTAACATGGTCAAACATTATATTTAATTGTATTTGGTTGAATGACAGATATGAGAAAAACAGTTTCGCCAGTGTATAACAAACAAACAAACAAACTTAGACATCTAGATGACTAGATTTTGCTAAAATTTCCAAAAAGTAAAAGTATTTTAGACAAACATCGAGGTTACAAACACTGTTTCAAATGCATTTTATGTCTACATGTCAAGATGTAGTTCTGAGAAGCTTCACATTGAAATAATCTAATTTAAAATATTGTAGAATGAACACTAATATGTAATGAAGATGTTCAAAAATTAACCCACTTTAAACATATATTAACCTGCAAATCAAGTCAAGTCGAGTGCATCGTGCAGGGTATTTACTACTGTGAACACAGCAGGTAAATAAACCTTCCTCCCATGCAATATTTTATAGACCGTGAGGAGTGTTAATTGCCTTGTTAACTCTAGCAATATGACCGGGACAAATATTTCTGTTACATAGTTGACACTAATGCTCTCATTTCTCCTTGCACTCATGAGAACAATTTGTATTTTTTGTGTTTCTTTACAGTGAATCTGAAAGTAGAATTAAATTCAAGGCAAGGTCAGTTTACTAAATAGTTGCTTTGTAAGTAAAACCCACAAAACATCCTGAGCTCATTCTGATCAAGGGCTTTTAGGCGCAGCTCTCAGCACTGGGCAGGTTGATTAAGATGGAGTAGAGTCCCTATGCTGAGTGACCGCAGCCGTCAAGTTCTCACTTTCCTGCTGCTGCTGTGTGTTACTGTGCATGTGTTGAAGCGAGGGGGGTTTCACTTTACCAGGGGGGTTCAGGAAGGAGAGGGGGGGGGGGGGGGGGGGGGGGGGGGGGTAGACTGTCTGAGACTGTCAAGACCGGCTTATAAAAAGACCCCAAGAGAGACAGAGGGAGTGATTGAGCGAGGGAGGGAAAGAGAAAAAGAAAAAAAGAGGGAGGGAGGGAAGGAGGACAGAGGGACAGGGAGAAGGAGGTGAAGGGAGCGAGAGGAGGAGGACAATGAGGCTTTTGATGAGGCCTTTCTGGGGAGCATATGTGGGTCACGGCATGAATAAACAGACTTTCACTACCCTGAATTGATGATTTACACACACACAGCCACACACACAGAGCCAACGTTGTATTGTTTATGTTCCCCATTTTGCCATCTACACACATCATTCTTAAAAAGCACACACACACACACACACACGGACACACACATAAAGACAGAGCCACGTTGTCTTGTATTCATTGTTTATGCCTCTCCATTTCACTCATTTATGAATGTGGCCCCTTCGTGCCCTCTCTTTAAGTCAGTTGGCTTACTCATACACATAAAATTTGGCTGTGTTTCTCGCTGTCACACATACACTGCCGTTCCTACACACACACACACACACACACACACGCTAATTGTCTTTCCCTCTGGCTCACTTTTTTTATTCTCTGGCCTAGCTGTGCTGCGTAGAAGTTGCATTTTTAAAAAAAAAAAAAAGATTTGAAGCTTAAAATCTGTATTCAAAAGATGAAAAGATGCGTAAGAGAAGGGCACAGTGTTGTGTTATAGTCAGCAGGGAGACAATACTTAAGTCTTGTCACACTACTTAAGTATCCTTGAGCAAAAAAACATTCAATTCCCACCAGCGCTGTAACTGCTCCTCTGCACAGTTGACCTACACCAGAACCGCAGGCGGCAGCATCTGATTCACTGACAAAAAAAAATGAACTCCGCTGTGGCAGTTTTCTCAATCTAAATGCAAAAATTGGTTTCATCTTATAATAATAATTCACACGCCATACTGTAATTGTCAAGAGATCAGTCATTGTATAGCCAGATTATGAGAAGATTAATATTGTAAAGGGTCCTGAGGCAATTACCATTTCTATTCAGTAGCTGTTAGTCCCCATCACTTGATCTTTCACCATCATGTTCCCTCCAATGGGACTATATTGTTTTATGGTTTTCATTATTTCTGCATGTTGTTTTTCTGCAGTTTTTCACATTGCTAACTTATGATCTCATTTGATTTCTAGGTCAAATTCACATGTTTCTCAGTTTGTGGTTTTTCTTTTGGTCCTCTGCTTTTTTGTGGTAGTGCTCATCCATTGGGAGTGTAAACAAATGTTAACCTTAACAAATATATTTGGCTACTGTTACAGCACCATTGCATCATACTGTTCACCAATTAAACAGACAAAGCCTAATAGTTATTTTTACACTGTGAGCAGAAATGGACTGTTCCCTCTGGGTTGGGAGTGAGTTGCTGCCCCAAGTGAAGGAGTACAAGTATCTCACAAGTGAGGGTAAGATGGAGTGTGAGGTTGGAGAGCAGATTGATGCAGCATTAGCAGTAATGTAGGCGTTGTACCAGACCATTGTGGTGAAGAAAGACCTGAGCTAGAAGACAAAGCTTTCAATTTACCAGTCGGTCTATGTCCCAACTCTCACCTATGGTCACAAGTTTTGGGTAGTGACTGAAAGAATGAAAGTGGGGATACAAGCAGCCGAAATGAGTTTCCTCCGGAGAGTGTCTTGGCTCAGCCTTGGTGACAGGGTGAGGAGCTTGGACATCCAGTGGAAGCTCAGAGTACAGCTTCTGCTCCTTCACATCGAAAGGAGCCAGCTGAGGTGATTTGGGCACCTGGATGACTCCTTCTGGAGGTGTTCCAGGTACTGGTAGGAGACCCCGGGGCAGACCCAGAACACACTGGAGGGACTATATATCTCTCCTGACCTGGGAATGCCTTGGGATCCCCCAGGAAGAGCTGGAGGGCATTGCCGGGATGAAGGATGTCTTGGTTTCCTTACTCAGTCTGATGCCACCATGACCCGGTCCCGGATAAGCAGCGGAAAATGGACGGATGAATGGATGGAGCAACACAATCAAGTTAGTAGAGGTGTGTTCATTCCTACGTAACTGAGCAACCACAGAAATTCCACAGAAATGTCTGGAAGCTCAACACTGTACGTTTAATGTCTGCCAAGAAAAGCTGGCAACTGTTGAATGTTTCACAGCCATCTTGTCACATTTCTATGTGTCCTTGTTTTTCTACTGAGTGATTTAACTTTGTGAACAATAGTTCTTGCTGCAGTATATAAAAAGCTGATTTCAGGCATTCACAGCTCTGAGGTTCTCTCCAAATATTTGAAAGACTACAGAAGTGTATCAAAGGTTTAGAGATAAGTGGCTTCCGTTTCTGGGGTGAATTCTAAAGTGTTTTTGCAAATTACATTAAATTAATTTAACTAATTAGCTAGCAATTATATACTCATCACTCATTTTCATCAAAATAATGTCATGACAACACCTACAGTAAGACCAGCCAAGTTGCCGGTAGGAAATTTTAACAAAATTGGTTGTTTATACCTCATTCAACCAGACAACAGAAATGCTAGTAATTTACATTGATGAATGCAAGGTTTTATGTACCCCATGACCTGCCATCCTATATTTGCAAAAGCAATAGAAGGAAATATGTTACCTTATGTGTAGAATTTGAACATTTTTGATTTGAATGGCAAAAACATTTACAATCAGAGTTAAGATGTTATAATCACATAAAAAAAAATCTTCCTATAGAGTCTTTAAAGTAACAGTATGGAGTATTTGTTTCTCAGTGGGTACTATCATGAGTGGATCTAGACTTTTAAATAATAAGAAAAGGTTTAGGATAATAAGACTGTTTGTATTTATTGCAACACTGATGTAGCCAGGATTGACAGCGTTATCTGAGATGGTAGTATATAGCTTTGATTTTAACTTTGATCATTTGATTTCAAGCCCTCCTCACTGTAGTTGTTTTTATTTTGTATCTGCTTTAATGCTCATTCTCATTACTCTTTCTTAACTAGCTCAACCGCCTTCACCTTCCCTCCACCAATCGCCATAAAATGAGAGATAATGTCTTGTTGTTAACTAAGTCACTGGTGTAATTTGTCCAAATTATCATGGTTCTTTACCGTTATTGTTTTCTGATGGTCAACGGGGTTCGACCGGTGGCCCCAACACAAAAACACCCTCTGGCTGCACAGGAAATGAAAACCATTTGGACCTATTTATGCAGCAAATGGTTTAAAACACTGGAAACAATCTGATGTTTGACTGAAGTGCAACGAGACTCTAACCGAAAAAAAACTTTTTCAGTAGCTGCCACAATGATGAGAACCATTGTTTCAGAGTGGCTGATTTGCTGGCTGCTTGTCTTTTCCCTTATAAAACATGGAAAGCGACTGTTTATTTCTTTTAATCCCTCTCTACCGAATTCTCTCGGCCTCGCCTCTATTTCCTTTTCTGACCTCTATCATTTCCAATAACACCATCTGAGCTACATTTTCAGTACAGTTTATTTTAGAAATGTAATAAATCTGGAGTCATGTGAAAGCGGCTTATTTGAGCCGAGGACTTCTTTTAACTGGTCTGTCTGTTGGTCTTTTGTAGTTAAATCCTCACATCAAATCCAAGACAAGCTTCAGAGAAATATTTTTGCTAATCATTAGCTGAACCTCTGACAACATTTCTAAAGCATTACATAGCTGGTGTTTTGGTTTAATTTGGGGCTGCTTTCATTTCCCCTCTATCTCAAACACACACGTGCACACACACACAAATTCTCACACCTTTTTTTGAAAAGTCAAACAATGACACTAATCATTAAAAACATTGCCTTTTGTTTTGTATTTCTGTCAAATGTAATTCAATAGGAACTGGAGAATGAGCTTGTTAACCACACACACTGCTTGACTGATTGATTATTGGATTCCATCAATTGACTGATTGACAATTCGTTACTTAAATGTCTATGTGAGGACATTTTAGTCAACCAGAAAATACAATTTTTCCTACCTAGATTGTTGTCATAAACAATAATAGAATTAACAGAGGAGGAAAAGTGCACCACTTACAGAAACACCATTTTCAATAACAAGTGATAAATAATCATTGGAAAGTTAAAAAAGCAAAAACTCCACAGAAGTCATGGTTTAGATCCTGAAATGACATCATAATTTTAAGATAGACATTTCCAGGAACTGCCAATGTACTAAATGAAATGTTATAGGATAATAAATTATGTTTATAGTTTATACTGACATGAGAAAAAACGTGCAAGCTCAACTCAAGGAGCACATGCTTTTTGGAAACATGTTGGTTTTCATATGTGGTTTCCTATGTGTTTCAATGAAAATGACAAGTTACCTGTTTCCAACCTGTTCTCATTCCTAGGGCGTCAAATACTGACACTTTGTCACGCCCCTCGCCGTCTGATACTGACGCACAAGGCACTCTTTAGCGTCTGCATGAGATGCATCGAGCTTTGAACTAACTCCAACATAAACCCATCAGTGTGCCTCTGGTCAGCCCAGAGGTCAGCTAAAGCTTCAAATTCTGGATTTCACATTCAGGTGTATAGTAGACGAGGTGCAATAACAGTGCCAGCAGATGCACGCCATTGAATGCACTTGTTTTGCAACCTCTACAACCTGGATTAGAGGATTGTACAAGTCAATCCATAACAATGTAAAATTTTTATGCGATTTCTTTCCATTGAACGGAGGATTCATAGTAGATTGTATGGTCGGTATCAAGACGCCGAGGGGCGTTGCAATCATAGCATCCAATACTGACGTGAGTGTGGTATTAATAATGGATGTATTAAAATATTAATAATACATCCAAGAAAAAAACCAAGAAACCTAACAAAGCACTCAACACTTTAAATCAGTTCACTTTCAGATACTGAATCATTTTGGAATAGATTATTACAGTGAAGGGTTTTGTAATACAAAACGAGGTTCTCTGAATCTACTTGCATCCTGGACTGTCTTTGTCTCCATAGCAACGGTGGCTGAGGATTATGGGTATTGTAGAGCCACCCACTATCCGATACTTACAAAAAAAACTTTCTCAGAATCGTAACTGATGGTCATAACATCAAACTATCATATTGTTGAGTTATCAAGGAAACTTTGGTGTTGAGAAATGTTAAAGATATCATTAAAAGAAAACATGGTGACAGTGAGGAAAATACCCCTGCAGCGGGTCCTCCGGTCCTACGGTCCGCCCACTGACTGATGCTCAAAGCGTGAACGACCGGTAGAGTTGCTCTGAGTGTCTAATAATATGTGGATGGGTTTACATTGGAGTTAGTTGAAAGCCTGGTGCGTCTCATACAGATGCTAAAGGGTACCTTGTACATCAGTATCAGACGCAAAGGGGTGTGACAAAGTGTCGGTTTTTGACGCCTTGGGAATTAGAACGGGTTTCTTGTTTCTTCGCATAGGATGGACGGTTTCAGATGTGAGGCAAATGGCAACTATGTGAAAAAATGACATTTCCACACCTAGAGAGGAAGCTGTCAAACATGACGTAATTACAAGCAAACAGAAAATGTTCACCTGTGAAAACCAACACGAGCTTTGGGTTCATATGTGAGTTTTTACATGGGACGTTTCTGCAGAGACTGATTTATTTAAGAGTTGAAAAAGAGCCAAGAGGAAGTCCAAGGATGAAAAAAAAAACAACATGTCATTCTGTATCAGCATCATTTTTTTTACCTCTTGAACCATCTTCCTGTATCTTGAGCATTCCTGAGAGTGGAAATGAACTCGGTGTTACACTTCTCTTCCTTCCACCCGAGTCAGTTCAGCTTGTCCCTTATTACCAATCCCAGTGGCCCACGTGAACATACGATACCTAAAAAGGTCGACTCCGTGGTGATGCCGAGCCTTTCATCTGACAGCCAAGACAGCTTTGATACGTGCTTATCAGTAAAACAAGGTTCTCTTACTCTTCTCCTGTCTACTGCTCCTCCTCATTTTCTCAGTTTCATCCCTCCCTGACGCTTTTCCCTCTTTCGTTTCTTGTCCTTTCCATTCCCCTCTCCCTCCTTCCTCCTACCCTTCCTGTGCCCTTTCTCCCTCCCTTCTCTCTTACCTCTCCTTCCTTCCTGGATTTCTTCAACTCACATGTTCTTTCTCCTCTCCTTTCCTCCCCTCTCTTGCACTTTTAGACCTCCTTATCTCAGTTCTCCACTGGTTTGCACACACATATACACACAAACACTCTGGGATTAAGTTTGAGTTGATTATCTACTCAACCAGAGAGTCAGACGATGGGCAGAGGGAGCAACTCCTCCTCTGAATCTGTATGTCTTTTCCAGTATTTGTATCTCCCTTCCTCTGG
Source organism: Thunnus thynnus (assembly GCF_963924715.1). Taxonomy (NCBI): domain Eukaryota; kingdom Metazoa; phylum Chordata; class Actinopteri; order Scombriformes; family Scombridae; genus Thunnus; species Thunnus thynnus. The sequence continues at coordinate 25,234,013 of NC_089530.1, forward strand.
AGGTCTCAATACATTCCTGTCTGTGCTGTCTAACCTACTCAATTCACCCTGTCTCTATTTAATTACAAAGTAATCACACGGTCATAATATGAAATACTGCAGACCCTTCTCTTTCTGTTTTTCTCTTTTGGTCTGTCCATACACGTGTTACATGCCAGACGGAGGCAAAGTGCCTGTTGTGTTTGTTTTCTTCTCTCTTGCTCTTCTTTCCCCCCCCCCATTTTCTCCCCAGGTACCAACAACATGATTGATTTCCACCTGTGCAGTCTGGTCATGCTGCTTATTGGTTCCCTCGGACTTCGGACTGGCCTATCATCATTCCGGGCCCTCAGTAAAAGGAGTACGCCTCATGAGTTCATTTTTTTTCTCTGCTCATGGCCTGTTTGAGCTGCTGTTCAACTGTTTGAGTAACTTGTTGAGAGTAATAGAGAAAAGGTATGTGGTGGGAGGTTGGGGCACTTTCCACACACTTTCTGTCTAGAGACACACTAGGATGATTGGTTGTTGACACCTCCGTATTTTCTTAGATAAGCAAGTTAAGTCTTTTGGTCGTGTTTTTGTTTTGGCATGACCGCCTCATCCAACCCTCCTCCACATTTTGAGAACCTTTGTTATGTTTGCAAATGAGTTGAAAATAAATCATTTCATCACTTCTCCTCTTACTCCTTCAGTTCCTTTGGTTGTCGTGTTATTGTCTCCATTTCCCCTATTTTCACCAAGGTGATGTAACAAACGTTTGAAGTTTCATACGGTAAGGCAAGGCAAGTCAATTTTTTTTTTAGCATGTATAGCATTTTTCATAAGCAAAAGCAATTTAAATGACATAAAAGACATTTCACAGTGTATACGTTTCAGCAGTCGAGACCTCTTTTTCTACTTGTTCTTGTTGCCTTGCATTTTTATTCACCAGTTCACCTTGTGGTTTTGTAAAGCCAAACTAAGCTCTTCAAGTTGGGGGGAAAAAAACCATAACCACAACCCCAGTTGGATGATGGCAGAGACAAGCCTCTAGAGCTGACCTCACAATTTTTTCTTAATTATCAGCCAGATTCCTGTACAGTATGTGGCAGTAATACTTTTCAGCATCTTGTGTCTTGAGAGAAGATGTTTTTGCACATGAAATTGATAGACAGACTGATAGATGTCTGTAAACTACTTAAACAAGTATTTCAAGAGATCACAAGTTCTCATTAGTCTCAACTAATTTTGTAAATATTGCAACAAATTACGAATATATTGTTTTGTTGTTAAAGTTGGTGGAACTTAGCACAATAATCCATCATTGCTACCTGCATTTCTTTGAGATTATGACTGATATAAATTTTAAACAAATCCATTTCAATGTTAGTAACTTGCTAACATGTCACATTGTGAAACATTTTTGATAATTCGGTCCCATGTTGAGTATCATCACCACATGCCCGGCAAATGCTAGGGTACTAGTTAAAACAGCTGGTCTCTAAGAACCGCTGCAGAGAGAAAGAAAAGCTTTTATAATGATCCTACATTTATTGTTGTCTGGCATCACTGCAGCTGTAATGACAGGTCTTCATACTAGTGGAAGAATGGATCTGTCACCACTAAAATGTGCCTCTTAGATCTACTTTACACATCCACATTGTAGTAGAAAATAAGCCAGTTATTTTTTGAGTTCTTTGTGTGGAAAACACCCCAAAGATTTGCCTCTGTTTGGCCGGTAAGTTACACATCAGAAGCTTCTGAGTGGAGAAATAATGCTTTATGTTGATAGAAGGCAGCTCACAGCGGTTACAGAATGTACAAAATGTTCTCTGTACTTTTCACTTGATGTACTCTGAAGACTCTAACAGTAGGATCTGACTTCCACTGGCATTAACACAGGATCTTAAATGGTTTTAACTGGTGCTTCCTTTTCCATCTTTCTGTTCCCCTTTCTCTCATGTTCTGCCTAGGTATACTTAAGTTAATGACCTGTACTTGGGCTGTTGCTGCTTTTGATATTTTCTAGGATAAAAAAAAAACAAAAAAAAAAACAGGATGAAATGTTGTATTGAACATTAGCACTGTTAGCATTCCTTGTTGCTACCTACAGGTATAAATATCTAGGCACTAGGGGTGTGCCTGAATACAAATCCATTATTCAGCAAAGCACAAATAGTGGGTTTTATACGAATATTTGTTTCATACAAATATTTTAAAAAGTATTTGTTGGGGGTGTTCTCCAGAGATAAAGTTGAGCTACTGATACAAGCAAAGTGCTCTTAAAGACTCTCCATAACCTGTTGTTCCACTTCTCCTTTCCACAAAGTTAGGTTGTAAAAAATAGGCAATAAATGAAAAGTGAAAAGCAATAATTGCCTTTGAAGTTCCTCCCTACACGTTACACGGTGTGCTGTCTCTGTGTTATGGGTGTACAAATAGATAGGTCTGGCTGCAATGAGGCGATGAGTAAAGTTTTAGCTCAGTAATCATAATAATTTTCTAAAATTAAAAGTGTCATAAAAACAAAAACAGGATTTTTAAGCCTCTTTCCACTTTTATTCAAATACAAATACAGATACAAATAATTTTGCTGCCTCAACAAATACAGATACAAAAACAAATACAAATACTGGGATCTCTGCACATCCCTACTAGGAACAATTAAGCTTGACGCTTAAGAAAATTACAGTTTGTTGAATGAGCTGAATGATTCGGTTTTCCTTTGCACTATATTTTCAGGATAGACAGTTCTTCAGAATATCAGACATTTCGCATAATGTAATAAAAGAAAAGTAAACACCATGTGATAAGTCCTCGTTCTGTATTACAAAAACAGATGTGTTCAAAATTAAATATCCTTAGGGTTTGAAAGATGGTTCTGAAAGGGACCATATGATCTGCAAACGGACCAGCACCCTCCCAAGGATCAGGGTCCAGCCCTACGCAAACCTACCTGACCTCTACCTGAGCCCCAGCAGCACCTTTGATTCCAATGATGGTGCCCAAGACTGCTACAATCCAGATTTGTTTTGTGTTTGTTTGTTTGTATTCCACTTTCTTAACTAATTTTTAATTTAATAATGCCATTCCTTAATCTTCCTTCTTGCTTCTGTTTCTTTTTGTCTTTTTGTTGTAGATTAGCATGGTGATTTTTGTACTATTATTATTGTTATTGTTATTTGTTTTGTTTTTGTTTGTTTCTTTGTTTTTGGTTTATGGTATTTGTTAGTATTGTTTAGTTCTACTATATATTCTCACTTTATGTTTCTACCTCTGTTCTGTGTTTATGCACTCTGCACCAATAAAAAACAAAAAGAATGAAATGTCCGGTGAGACACATTTGCTTCTGGTTGCAAATTGACCCGAAAAGTTTAATCTGCTTGAACTTTGACACCTATAAAACAGCAAGGCTCTCCAATGTCCAGCCGGTTTAAGAGAGGAGGAGGGATTGACTTCTCATTAGGGAAATATTGTTTGTTCGTCAGAGTCTGCAACCTATTAGTTATCTTAAGTTTTATGCTTTAGTCCAAGAAATGACAGTGTTATGTGCTACGTATATCATATAAAGCATTTTCCAGTTATGTCAACAACTGTCATAGTAAACCTGTCAGATTAACTTGTGATACGAGATGCTTCAGATTGGAACGTGACTCGCAACCCTGTAAGATATGTGTTCTTCATAATTTTCTTCTTTTTTTATTCAGACATGGAGAAAACATAAATTGCATTGGGCTTCTAAGTTTTGCATGTTATAAAAATCTGATTGTGAAAGATTCAACTGCCTTCATGGCCATTCAGAACCTGCTGCATATGTTTAATATATGTTCCAGACTTTACTTGTCAGCAGCTACTATAGACAGGCAGGGCGCACATTTGGTAGACAAGCAGTAGCACGGCTTTGTGAAACTTGGAATTTATGTTCCAAGTGATAAAATTTTAGTGTCCCAACCACAGCAACACTTTTGCGTATGTTGAAACTTAATCCAAGAATCTGCTTAGTTTGGTTAATCAAAGATTTATGGTAGTTTCTTAAGGGTTACAACGTTTTTTTTATCTATCTACCAATCAAGTGGTTGTCATGGATACAATGAAACTCTGACAACCTCATTTATTTCTTCTCTCAACTTTCCTCCTTTCTGTCATTTTCCTCTCCTTTCCTTTCTTTTTTCTCTCCTCGCCTCCATCTCTGTCCTCCCATTTCTCTACATTCTTTCGCTGTCATCTACTCTCCCTCCTATATTTCAATTATGTTTCTTTCCATCTTTCCTTTAACTTCTCACCCAAAAAGAGAAAAACAGCATATTATTTGAATTCCAAATGCTTCGCAATGGCTCCAAATACCAGTTGATCAGTGAACTGTTTTGCTGTTTCTATGTCACAATGTACATAAAAACACATTTTTAAAAGTAAAAATATGCTCAAAGACAACTTCAACTAATTAGATATTATCCAGGAAATAGTAGCAGAGTTTCCATGGTGTTATTAGATTGTGTAAGGGTAGTTTCATCCTTTCCTTAGTATGTAAAATAATAGAGAGAGACTGAGTGCCTGAAGGAAGCAGACAGGAGTTAATTCTAATTGAATTTCTAGTCACATGGACTCCCTTACTTGCAAAATCTTTGTCATTAGCTTTCTGGCTTTTTGTGCAGCAGTTACCTAATTGTCCAGAAGGAACGGTGAATAAATTATCAGAGATCTTAGAGTAACAGCACCTACAAAGTAGTTAAGGCTAGTGTGCAGCCATGTTGTAATTTCACACTGAAGTGAATTAACTTTAGACAGTATGTCTAATGTACACTAACACTGTGGTTTTAGGGAGATGGTTGCTTTTGCTCTTCCACTTGTGAAAAGTCTTTTAGCTTAATCACTATTCTGTTCCTGAATAATAGATGAGGAGGTCGTCACTGAAACCAGTGCATGCACCTGCTTGCTCTTGACATGAAGCAGTGTATTTAGATATGTTGGCAAAAGGATAAGTATAACATATGGAACATGGAGATGAACAGAGAGAGACATTTCTATCAATGTTTTGATGCTTTTTTCACTATTGGAATCCACTTATAACTAACAAGCTGATAACAGCTGCCTTTCTATGTGAATAAACAAATTGCAAAACTTTCCAGAACCAGCTGAAGATTGCTTTCAGGTTGCATATTGCATTAAATCTGTCCTGGGGAATATGTTTAAATTATGTTTACATTGATTGTTACATTGTGTGTGTCCTTGACGTCTAACAAAAGCATTGAATAAATTTAGTTCCACATACAAATTTTGCAAAGAGGATTTTTTAAAAATGATTTTACATGCCTGCATTTGTGAAGATGATAAGATGAATGGAATAGTGTGAAACTATTGGCAGGACTTTGTATTGCACTATGTGTCATCTGCATGCACTCATAAAAACTATAGCACTATACCTCCACATGGTACCTTAAAGACATCAAGGAGTACGAGGGAAGATTCTGATTTATAAAGAAAACAAATCTTTGTCCTGAATGATGAGCTCTAAATGTAACTAAAACCAGAGAACATTACTGGGACCTATCTGTGGTTGCTTAACAGGTGGTGATGGAAACATACATTTTGTCATCTGGCAGATGCTTTTATCCAAAACGACTTACAAGCGAGGATCATCCAATGAGTGACACTTAGGTTTGTTTGCTGAATCAACTTGTGAAAAGCAGTCAAAAGAATGCAAGCATCTTTCAGGCCTCAATCCTTCAGTTCCTTTAGGACGGAGCTGGTCTTAAAGAAGCTTGAAAGCACAGGGGCAGAAATCCTCCCTCAGGCAGGAGTGGAGGCACAGAAAGGCGAGCACTATGCACCACGGAGGGCAGAGCCAAGACTTACAATCGAGTACCAAGAAAGTCTTTATTTTCCTGAAGGAGTCCTTAGAGATGACGCATCCTGTGATGGGCCTCTGTAGTGAGTCTGTAAGTACATGATACAGTAAGACCTATAATCATCTTGCAGAAATGGTGCTTTAATCAATGTGACCATGCATCCCTCGCTGCACATAGGGAGAGAAAATACACCTGAGGGAAATTATAAGTCCAAAATGAATAATAAGGGACATACTGCTATATCAAGTCCAAAATGAACGGTTAGGGACATCCTGCACTCTGCACAAACACACACACACACTAACATCTGTACACACAGATTATGGTATATGGTCTCAGTGCATCAGATATAGCTGTTTTGAATCACCTGTAAAAATAGAAATAGGAAATTTCAATAGTGTGCATGTGCATACTGCTCATTATAGTGGCATAATATTTTGAATGTAGGAAGGAAAATTATGGGTCCATAAGTTGGAAAAATTACACTGCATGAAAGGTTTTTCACACTCTTCGAAGTAATATAAAAGACTTGGTGAAATTAATATTATATTGTTGTGTCTGTATTATTAGATCATGGTAAGAGAAAGTGAGACACTGCGAGCGAGTGAGTGACAACTGCTGCATCACAAGAGCTTCAACTTCTGACAGAATTTCATGACTTTAGCTTTCGAAGCAGAGTTATAGAGGCAGGAGCTGCAAATGGTGTTTCAAAAGATTTTGTTTCTGTGGAGGGTTTTAGTGTCACGCTGACATTGTATCACTTTCTCCAGGGAGGACTTCTCTCTTTTTTCTCAAACATAATACTTTGAATTCACACAGATTCACACTTTAACTATTTGCAAGTTGCCCTGTACAAGCGCAGCCTACTATTACGAGCACTTCTCATAGCCAGTCTAGGATTCAAACTTTCAAACCTTCCAGTCAAAATCTTCCTCTTCCTTTCCACTTTTCTAACATTTCATAGAGGAAACTCCAGGGTATATATATATAAAAAAAAAGACAAAAAACAAAGAGAATGTTGTTCAAAAGCAGCTCAGCATGATACTAATTATATTGAAAGGTCAAGGACATAAAAGAAGCTTGAAAATCGCCTCATAATCTCATGTCCTTAAATCATCAGCATACGTATTACAGCTGTCAAGATGAAAAACACATCTTGAGAAAAATGAATTCCAGAAATTAGGTTAAACTGCTATTTTTAGATCGGCAACCACACATTTGAAATCATATGCTGAGGTTTAAATGTTTTATGGTTGTTTGCATCAAAAGCTCGTTCGCATCACATCATTTACTGTAACCTTTTTTTGAAATGGTTTAATGTGACAGCAGTGAATTTGCAGTAATACGGTTTTATACAATTACTTTAGTGGCACATGTGTTCTAATTATAGTGAGTTAAGGGAGACATAGACAACAGTAGATGAGAGAAAAACAGATTGAATGTTTCTAATTCGGTCCTGTATTTATTTACAGCACAACCAAACATACTGTGGGCTGAGAGGATTCGCTGTGTCACATTGTTTTAATAAAAAAGACCGATGAAGACAACATCAACAAGGACGTCCAAACTCACGATCGAAAGGTCGTCTCTCACATACAGATGGAAGTGCTTTAATATGGATTACAGGTAGAAACTCTCTCCAAATAAAGTCGAACTGTCCAATTTGACTGTACAATCGCAACAGTTTCATGTGTGTCGTGGTGGAGAGTTTTATTAAGGTAATAATAAGATGTATTGGTTTTTGTGAAGGAGTCTGTGGGGATGGTCGTTTGTTGATTTTCCTTCCACAAACCATTACTGAGATGCCAACAAGCTTCCAAACATTCCTTTAGGAACATATGTGTGATGCTACAGACAAGAAAACACTATACAGCAAAAGTAATTAGTAAGTAAATTAAAAAAAAACTTAATCAACATATGTTAAAACTGGTGAATGCAAAACTTTTGAAACCCTGAAAGTTGCTTTTTTGCAACATCATGAAAGTCATATCAGTGGGTTTTTCAACTAAAAAAAACATCATTTTAAGATTCCTTACCAAATAATGAAACCAGGAACAATGTCAGAGATTTCTTTGTACTGAAAAAATGTAGAAATATAAATCGTTATAAATGATCTTGATGTTATTTGATGTTAACTACATGCCCAGGAAAGCACTGCACATAGTCACATTGTAAAATAATTATGCTTGTATAACTTTTTTTTTTTTTTGCTCTCTGGAGTATAGTTACAAAAATATTTAACTTCTTGATTTAAGGCAGCTGTGAATCTGAAACATTAAGCGCTGAAATTTATAGGCACCCGACAGACATTAAAGCAGCTATCATGCCTTTTTGCTATAAAAAGCATACATCTGTTATAACTATGATTCCTTTAATGTTCTTGTGACGCATTTATATGAATGGTTGCAGGAAAGATGTCACAAAAAAGATCTCATTGAGTTTGGCCTTCAGAGCGCTCGTAGCACTGAACACACTGAGTTAATATCTCTGAATGGAAGGCACTTATAGCTCAATATAGAAATATAAAAAATGTAGTCAGAAAACACCAGCACGTTCTATCCAGTGATCTTCAGGTGGGTCATGTGTTTTATGTTCACCTGTGATTTTGACTTAAGAGATATTATTTAGGTAGGTAGGTAGGTAAATTTCTTTAAAATGCCAGATTGTAATTATCTGTAATTGTATTAATTGCTCACCTAAAGCGGCAAGACATTCCCTATATGCTGTTTATATCCTGGGATGACCATCAAATGTAATTTATGCTGGTACAGCTAAAAGGGCATTAAAAACAATCTGACATAATGTGACTGTGAATGTGCTATTCACAGCGTGGACACGTTGATAGACGTGCTGAGCAACAATCTCCCGTTGCTCAGCATTTTAATGAATGTAAACATGGTAGCCACCTCAGATTTATGGACGTAGAGGTTGTCAAGGTGCCCAAACACAGAGGAGACAGAGACAGACTGTTGTTCTAGAGAGAAGCTTTTCGGATTGATTTTTTTTTGCACCACATACACCAATATGTTGGTTTAAATGAGGATTTTTCATTAACATGTTTTTCTGTAAAGATCCACTGAGGGACTAAGACACTGTATTTGTATTGTAAATTTGTAAGGGCTTTTGTTGCTGCATTATGCCAGATGTATCTCATTGACTATTCAGTCTAATTCCTATGTATTACCACCATCTGTGTGCGGTGTGATGTCTAACAATTGCCATGCGGAGGAAGGGCTCGACCCAAAATGTCTGTGCAATAAATAATATTTTCTGCAAGTCATGGTGTGCAGACTTTTCAGTTTGTCTGATACAGTATCAATTTGGAAGTTCTAACACCCATGCATGACATTTCAAAGAAGAAATTATCTTGCATGACGCTTGACTCTCTCCGGAGAAGAGAGTGTGTATTTTTACATTAATGTTACATTTCATTTCCTCTTCTGAGCCAAATCACACAGTGTCTGTTATTTTTTATCAAAGATACGACTGCGAATGAGTTGCATGTGCTCGACACTTAATACAGATGTTTTACTTCGTTAAGATTTTTAACTCTTATCCTTACATGCTCATGACTACTGTATGTTGAACACACACATACATACACACACACACAGTCCTCCACCCGGCCTCCAGAAGCAGATTTATGAAGCAATAAAAGCTCATCTCTTGGAAACGGTCACATTCACAAATACACACACAGACACATGCGCATATCATAACCTCGCCAAGTGCAGAGCTTTGCATATCCTTCTCCCCCTTCAACACACAAGAGACAGATGTTCTCTGTGATATTACATCTGTTTCTGCAACCCACACAAATCACAGAGACTCACAAACACACACACACGCAAAAAAAAAAAACTCGTCCCAGTATTGAGGAGGACACTAACACATTTTCTCATTGGAACGAGGGGACGGTTCTTAGTCCAAAACTGTACAACAGATCCTGACTGCTGGCTCTGAGAGTGACTGGGAGAAGAGAAATATAGAGCGAGGACGAAACAAAGAGAGACAGTAAAAAAGAGCAATACAGAGTGGAAGAGAGGGAGTGAGTGTGTGTGTGTGTCGGTGCATGTATGTGTGTGTGTGTGTGTGTGTGTGTGCCATTTAGGCCTCTTACATGAGCAGTTCAATTACTTTTTGGAGCTGTGGCCAAAATGGATGAGGGGATGGAGGGATGACTAGTTGGCAAGCTGGTTCAAGGACTCCTCGGCTCTTTGGCTGGCAGGCAGCGTGGAGGGATGGATGGCTGGCTGGAAGGATGAGTGCCCTTGAGCAAGGCGCTTAATCCCCATCAGTAGTGTCCCTGCTCTGTAGGTTGAGCTCTTAAAATGAATGTGTCATTTTGAAATTTACATGTTAAGCAGACATATTTTGTCAAACCAGCAGCGATCACCGCACATTGTGGTATCAGTATTTCTTAACAATAACCAAACTACACCAGTTCTTTTGATTGTTGTGTGTCAGATCTGATAACCTCACATCCTATCGCCAATTGAAGCCTGTTGACAATCACTGTGAGATCAAAATGTTGCTTTGTTAAATTAATTGAAATCTGTCTTTTGTCTATTTCATTCCCCTTTTGGAGTTTTTGATACAGCAACTGAAAAAAGCTTTTTAGGACATGAAAGATTTCTTCTGTTGGACAATACTACAACTCAAAACTATCTCCAGTGCCAATATAGGAAAGAGTATTCCCTTTATATAACAAGATGAAAGTGACTGTCTGGAGTTTGGAGTGGTGGATCGGTGTGTAGTATATCTGATTTTTTGTGGGAGACAGGAGTTTGCATCCAATCACAGACCTGCATCTGACTGTAAAAACAAAAAAAGTGATTGAATTACAAAAAGATCAATCATGAACTATGTTTCTGTTTAGATTCAGCGCCAAAACATGTTGTATCCTTAAGGTCCAACAAACAAAGCTGATTTTTTATAACAATTTGAAATCTACATTGTTTACATCAATATTTACTAGTTTGCAGTCTTCTACTTTCCTGACTTTATGGTGCATTGCTGCATCTCTTGGTGGATCATCACCACATGAGGATCAGTGGCATCGTGTGAAACAACTGGCAGAAATGTGTACGCGTCACCTGCAAGTAGGGATGTGCAGAGGGCCCGGTATTTGTATTCGTATCTGTATTTGTTGAGGCAGCAAAATTATTTGTATTTGTATTTGAATAAAAGTGGAAAGATGTTTTTATTATGCTTTTAATTTTAGAAAATTAAAGTGTTACAATAAGTGTTCACGAATAAACTACTTTACAAAGGAGGTCCCCACACCGGGTCTCAAACTGGAGTCTCCCAGATCAAAGATAGACGTAACAGCGGAGCAGAGGAGAGACACTGAGATAGTGATGTAACCAACCTGCGTGCTGGTATTTGACATGTTCTTTTTGTTCTTCCCAAAAACAAATATTTTTAAAAAATATTTGTATGAAACAAATATTTGTAAAAAAAACCCACTATTTGTGCTTTGCTGAATAACTTATTTGTATTTGCAAAGGAACAATTTTTGTACCTGCTCCTGATGCTGGATTGTAGAGGCTAGCAGTTCAAACTAATTATGTAGTATTCGTGTTAGTTAATTAATTGAATTTACACCATACATTAATATTGGACCGTTATATTTTACTGAACATGTTGATATATTAAGTTATTTGTGAATGATTAAGTTAGTTACTCAGGTAGATACTTCATTTAAAAACACTGATCTCTGCTGTATTTACTATGATTCAGAAGGTTCAATACATACATGCTTCTACCAGTATTGTGGCCTTAAACCACGGCAGTGGTGGTGATTAAATAATCTTGACTGTTTGGTTAACTTTTAGAGTGCAGACACAGCAACATGCAAACCAGTTTCAGAGTTTCAGTACATCAAAATAAACCTGTTGCACAACTTTTCACCACATTCAATGCTTTAATCTCCAAGCATTGTCTTGCCTTCATCGCGGTGGTATCTGAGGTCATTTCCTGGAATGATTTGATTCTATTTCAAAAGCCGTCTGACTAACAGTAATTCTGCAGTTACGAAAGAAGTCGATGACAAAAGTTCTTTAAAAGAGTGAACGTGAAGATTATAGACGCTTTTTATGTCCTCTTTGGTTGAAATCCGTCTTGGCAATCAAGCCATCAGTCACGCCATTTTTAAATTCTCTTCCTATTCCCCTCCCTCGGCCCACCACCTGTCACTCTTCGCATGCATCATGCATTTACAAACTCGCATGCACACACAAATGTATGAACACAGAGACACACATGGACTTATTCCACACAAAGACCCCCCACCCAGTCCCCCACTTGACAAGCACCCCACATTTTAACTTCAAAATGGGCCTTTTCTGTGGAGCTGTCACAAAGTCATCACACCCCGGTTTAGTCAGAGAAAGAGAAATAGATTGAGAGAAGAGGGGAAATTGACACAGAAAATGAGTGAGAGTGAAAGAGTATGACAGAGAGAGAGATGTCACCCACGCTCCCTCGCTCTTTCTGAACAAGTCGCACGGTACCGACTGACTGACGCCGCTCCCACGTTCAACTTTAAAAAAACAGACGTTAGACTTTCTGCCTTTTCACTTGTTAAAAGGCTTTCAGGGTCTTTGTAGACTTTGGTAAAAGGCAGCAGAAGAGCAGAGGTGTATGCAGCTTCCCACTGGAGTAAGAAACAAGAATTCAGGTGTCGAGGGTGCAGTCGCTCAACTGAAGTAAAGTCAGGGTTGAACCACGTGAACTGCGGCAGTTTGCGTCGCAGAGTTTGCCTTTAGCAGTGGATTTGAGTTAAACAACAGGGAAAAGTATAATGTCAGAGAAGTTCCCTGCACCATTTTAACTATTATGACAGTGTATATGTTACAGTCGTACTACTCCATCTACAGTATGTTTTTTTTTTTTTTTTGTGAAAGCTACATTATTAATGGCCCATGAGGTCTTTGGATGGAGGAAGACAAAGAAACAACTTCTGAACCAGGTTTAAAATTTAATCCAATACGTTCTGCTTGATGGATTTTAAATGACTAGATTTTAAACTACTGATCTGTAAAATTAGGATTAATCGCAAGGCATTGTGGTTCCTCCATTCCCCCCCCCTGGAGAAGAATCTCTGATGGACTCTTTGATTAGGCAGATGTTCCTATCTAACATCCGTGACAGTTGTTGATGGTGGTGGTCACCAGGAACCTGAATGACTGAGATTTTACAACTGATATCACTTTTTTTTCCCCAGGAGTACTGTAGATCACAATCTCAGTTGTGTTAATCTTTTTTTTTTTTTTTTTTAGCTACACAGAATGCAGTAAGGCAGACTTTCCCTTTCCAGCTGCAAAATACTATAGTGTCATCACTCTTTACAACTGTTTTTATCTAATTTTGGCCACTTGGGGGCAAAAAGACCTCAAGATAAGCTGACAAGACACAGACATAAATAAATATTATGGCTTTATGAAGTCGATATGGCTAATCTGTTCGTAAAGCGCCGCCGGTTTACATCATCGTAAATAGAAGCTCCCAATGGAGCTGTGTTTCTGTCTTCCTGTATGTTAAATCCAATGTTTGAGATGTCCTTTTATACAGTTTTAAGGGACATCTGCCACCAGTCACACAGAAAAAATGTATATGGCCTTAGTATGAAGGAATGCAGTATTTTTATGAATTATACTAAACACAATTACAGAATGTTTACCACATTTAACCTAATCTATGATCTTGTGATGCTGAAAATATCTCAATTACATGAACAGGAATAAAAGGATTCAGTCTGGGTCATGCAGTTTTGTTGGTGACCAAACTGGGTTTTGTCTTTGTGAGTGAATGCAGCCTTTATGAGGAAGAGTAGCTGCGTTTAAGATTCAGCACATCCCTGCAGACTGTCACCCACACATGCATGTTATATATGAGCATTCTGCACTGAAAACCTGGTTTTAGCCATCACCCAGCCACTCAGTCATCCACAATGTCATCCATCATAGATGGTGCTCTAAAATGAAAACCTGTTTTTGAGGTCAGCCAAACCCACACACACACACACACACACACACACACAAATGCAGGAACACACACACACATGCACGGACACACACAGTGACAGGGACACACATTTCTGTTCATAAATGAGTATGGAATGAGGAAAACCTGGTTTCAACCTTCAGCAAATTACTCAAGACTGTGTTTAAGAGGCACGTTAATTACTCCAGTGTGCAAAACGTAACAAGCAGCTTACCCCATTTCAGTGCTTGATTTATTAAGGCCACTTATGTAAATCAAGTCAGTTGCTATTTTCCAATTAGAACACTTGAGGCACAATACAGTATAAGTACTGAATGCGGTACAAGTGCCAGGTGAAAGCGAGAGCTGTTTTATAGCAGCACACAGGAGAGAGCAGGCTGTGATTACACGCATTTTGTTATTACAGACCCGGCTTCACTCTTCTTGGTGTCGATTTTATATTTCTTCTCTTTTTTTATTCCACCAAACGGTGATTGGTAATGATAGGTGAAAAGCTATTCTGATTGGATATATTTTACCAGAAGAGGAATTCTTATTTCACCTTTCTTTTGAATTTTGACAAATTTCTCCTGATTTGACGCCTAAATTACTGATCCGCCGTGTCCCACAGGTGAACAGAAATTATTAACCTTGTCTCGGATGTGGAAGGCCTGTAATAATAGAGACTCGAAATTGTGCTCTTTGCAACCAATAGTTTTCTCATCATGGTCCACACCCTGTATATTTAAACATACATAGATGTCCACTTAACTCGGTGGAGAATACCAGACCTTTTGTGCTGCATTCGGATGTGCTTCTGAGAGAAATGACAAAACCAAGGAACAAGAAATAACATTTCAAGGGCGAGTAGTAATTTTACAAAATTCTACTGTCATGAACATGCTGAATTTAATATATCACTTTGGAAGATGTGTTTGATCTTGGTGAACATATTATGGAAAAAGGATGGCATTGGCAACCATCACTTTAGCCTTGTATCTTTGATTGTGAGCAGCTTTCACAAATGGTGGCGACATCACATAGCAAAAGTCCAAACTCATTTAACCTTCTTGTTGTCCTCGGGTCAATTTTGACCCAGGAGGACAACAGTATCCTGACTAAGAGATTATGAATTATTTAACTATAGTTGAGATCAGAGGAAAATATGTTGATGGATTATTGCAGACTGGTATATGTAAAAGTTTAGTCAGGATGCTGTTTTGAAACCATTTCAATTTTTTTGATGACAGCACATGATGACACCTGTTGTCCTCCCGGGTCAAAATTGACCCGAGGACAACAGGAAGGTTAAGAAAACAGCGATGTAAAATAGTGTTGTTCCAGGGTAATTAATATTTGCAGTAATTCTCTCCTATTGTGAATTTGTGAGTCAGGTGAACTGGATACAGTCACGTGTCGATGGCCGGAGGGCAAAACCTCCTATCTGAAAAATGCACTTTTTTGAGAAAACTAAAAAAAAAAACTTTATTATGTGTTAACAAAACCATAATAACCATACAAACATACCATAAACAATACCACATAATATAGTAATATTGTCCAAAAACAGTGTATTATGTATTGGGTATCCTTAACAAATAGCATTCTGCAAGAAAACAAGTTTTTTTTAAACAAGTTTTCTCAAAAAAGTGCAATTTTCAGATAGAAGGTTTTGCTCTTCGGCCATCGATGTGCACATAGGAGCCAACCAGTGCCCTCTTGTGCTCCTACCTTATGATCTCTCTCAAAGAAGCAAAGACTAATCAGTATTTTTACTAAACTCTTCATCTCTGTCATACACAAACATGCAGGCCACAACTCATTTTACACTTTATAATACATCATTTTTGTAAAAAGTGTGAGAAATTTCAGTAGCGAGTGAAAATATGAATTTAAAAGAAGCTTGTCGAATATATACTACTAATAATAATACTAATAATATAGCAATATTAATGTGAAATATCCTGTATATTGTTTAAGAATATGTGAAACATGTATGCCCTTATTTGCACAAATGAATCAGCAGTCGTGACTTTGGCTGGGTGAGAGGGTAGGGTGCTTCATCTGTCTGTTAAATACCACAGCCAATTATTCTTGCACTGGTTTAATAAACGGAGGAGAGTAATCCATTTAAATAATCTCCTTTGTTGAACTCTATCAATGTTACTTTCTGTCTGTGTATTAAACTCTTGTTCTACCACACAGACAACCAGCCAGTCAACTCAGCGGTTGCCTCCACAATTGAATATTACAGATTTGCATTTAATAGCCAGTCACCTATGGATTCACCCGCTGAAGATGAGAGCTGTACTCTGAAAACCTGGTTTAGACAATCAGCCAACCGCTCTGTCTGCCTGCCAGTATGCCACACACTCAGCCATCTCTTCTGTCTGCTGCCCACACACTCACCTGTCATGTATAGACAATGAACATGAGAGCTCTACACTGGAGAGTTGGATTTTAACCCTTTCACACTTTTCACATTTCTAGCTTTTGTACTCCAGCCTGGGAGTTAGCCCACGGCAAATTAATTCAATTTTCACAATGCACCAAGTAGCTTTGGGGCCTATTACTAAATCTGCAAAGTTGGGACTAACACAACTCTTGACTCAGCCTGATACCAGGGTAAAAATATTTAAAATGTACCAGTAGGAAGTCTTATTTAGCCCAAGGCAGAGCGGCATGGTTGCCCAGGGTTAATGGGGTAGAAAGCCCTGGACCAACTCAAAGAATAATGTGGAAGATCGTAGGTTATCTTCTCACATCGGAAACTTTTTCCCAATGAAGTCTGATCAAATGTTATGTCCTGCCAGGATGAATATGCAGAACTTCACTGTCAGCAGTTGTTCTTGCACATTGTTCACTGCTTGTCATTTCTCTATGGATCTCTATTCTTTTTTTAAATAGCAGAACAGTTTGTACATGCAGTACATAATCAAATAAAACTGAAAACTTTCTCAGTGTTTATGTTTGAGCTCAACCTAATTCATTTCAACACTTACACAAACGACTCTTCAACTCATTCAGCACTTTGTACTTCAACTGACACCTCAACTTCTTTCAGTGCTGACATTTCATCTACCGCTTTAATTCCCTTCAGTGCTTATGTTCCAACTACCACTTCAACCTCTTTAACCCTTTGAGTGCTAAGGTGTTTTTGCTCATTTTTAATTCCCTTCATGTCATAGTCAAGACAGGCTATTCAGAAATGCCATCTTTTTGCTTGTGAGTAGTACTGTACCTTAGTAATGGCTAAACAGATGTATTGATAATGCCAAACAGTCCATAGCTTACCTTAATAATCCAGTTTTTTCCTGCAAATTTCTTACAATCAGATATATCTACAGCTGAAACACCAATTGCACATTTTCTGAGAAATTGTGAAACATCCTTATTCTTTTTTCTGACTTTCTGCTATGTGTCTCTGTCCCAATAGACTCACAATCTTAACTAGATAGTGAAAACCTGATCAAACAGCACATGAGCCACCCGAACAGCCACCCAAAAACCAAGGCAGCCATTAGCTTGTTATTCATTTCAACACGTTTGTCGGTCACTCAGTCAATCATCCATCCAGATGTGTCCAACCAGCTAGTCAGACACACTAATGTCCTCTGCTTGAATTTTGAAGGTCTGTTATCAGCGAGGACAAGGACAGTTAATCACATTAATTAATCTGACAGGCTTAATCAAAGACATTATGAGTGCCGAAGAATAGAGGGGAGGAGAGAGCAGAGGAACAAAATGAAGAGACGAGGCAGGGAGGGAAAGACCAGAGAGAGGCGAGTATGACAGGTTTATAAATTCGTCATCATAGGAGGAGAGGGACAGAGAGGATGAGGAGTGGAAGAAATTAAAGAAGGACAAAGGAGGAGAGGAGACAGATGTTATGACAATAGATCTGAATAGGGTTACTTTGTGGTTAATCCTCTATAATTCTGCCTCATTTCACAGGCGGGGAGTTTCCATAGGAGCTCGTTATAAGCTTATGAATCCGCAGGGGTCATTTCTACAGTGCCTGACTTAGTGTATGAGTGATTTCACAACTGTTTGAAGCATTCTGTGCATAATAGGATTTCATAAGGTGGAAAATATAACATCTTTAAGCAATGACGGTGCACCGAATCACCAGCTGGTCACTCTGTTCCATGTTCCGTGGATTTATCAATTCAACTCTGGAAACCATGTTAGTGATGATGTTATTATACAGTACATTTTGTATTATGTGGAACGCTGTCAATGCCATTGTGCGTATGTTATTATTATACAAGGGGCTGACACAGTGACTGGAGCATCTTGACAATTCAATACAAAGACATTTCTCTCAGTGGACGTTTTGACTTGTCAGGGTCACAGGTGTAAGTGCCAGGGCCCTGTTACTGGTTCACACCATTAAATAGAAAGGAGCCATCATTAATGTTAGATACACCAAATTTTGCTGCAATCATAGGTCAAAATGTCCACGGTGAGAAAGGCCTATAGCCCTACAATAAATTCTACTTTTGAGAAGCTTATAGTCACTCTATGGTCATTTTTAGGCTATAGTTTGTGGTGTTATTATGTCTGTGCAATAGTGTGCAACAACACCACAGACTACAGCCTCAAAATGTGCAGTTTTAGTGTATCTTCAGGTGTCAGTAGGTTTTATTAAAGGGGACATATCATGCTTTTTTTTTATATATATAATTTTTATACTGTTATGATGTCTGATGTCTATCTTAAACATGGTGAAAGTTCCAAAACTTAAGGTGAACATATGTAAAAATGCTGCCTGAAAGTCAAAAGCTAGGGCTTAATCCTGCTCTCAATGCTTTGTTTGCAACGTTACCTCTAATTCCTCCTTGTGGTGATGTCAGATTGTTTGCGAATGGCCACAAATGACTGGCTGTCCTTTCAGATCAGATTCGGACTCAAACATGTACTTTAAAGGGCTTTAAGAGACAATAGCTAAAAACAGCCTGTTGCAGACACAGGATGAACTGAGGGGCTCCATATAAAGCCAGTATAAGATAAATAAAGAGTTTTGCCAACTGTAAATTATGCAAATATTTACAAATACAGCCCCAGCATGTATATATAGACCTTGAAATCTGCATGATATGTCCCCTTTAAAAAGTACAGCAGATAAAATAATTTAAGATTTATAAACTGTCTCACCTTTCTGCCTGTCTTATCATTCAAACTGCTCTTTTCTCCTTAACTAATAGCCCATTGGCTTACACTTAAGACTGTATCTAAAACAGTGCACCCAAACATCCTGTTTGCAAAGATAATGTATCACATAAAGGAAGTCATTTCATGGCACAATTTGAAAAGAATCAACACACAGTATCAACCAAAACTGATCATGATTTTTTCTAGCATTTATTGCACAACTGTTGTTTTGCATTCCATTAGATTGTGAAATCAGGTATTTGAGGTATTTTGTCACCAGTTGTAGTGATACATTGTACACTGTTGTTTGTGTAAAATCAATCCAGTGCAGAAAAGGGAATTTTGCAGATGAAAACAGACAAACCCGTTCTAAAAGCACAAAGTTACTTCCAAAATTCCAAAAGTGCCACAAAATGTCAAGTGAACTTTCAGTTTTCTTTTTGCCATCGTTTGTACAAATGAATAATGCAGCATTTTGTACATCTGATTCTTTATACTGTATTAAATGTTGGGATCCCTGGTGGCCTAAAATTTTAATGCCACAAACATGAACTGCAACATCCCTGATTCAAGTCCAGCAGACCTTTGTTTCACGTCATCTCCTATATCACTCTCCCCCTGTTTCTGCTCTACTACTCTATTCTTCTATTGATTATCTAATGAATTCATAAAATGCCCCAAAAAAATCTTAAACAAAAGTTTCAAGTGACATAACTGGTCATGATGATTGGTACGTTTTGTGTTTTACTGTTATTCTTGACAATTTATTTAAACTTAGTACCACAGCGGCTGCATAAAATATGTACAGAAAACATGCACAACATACTTTGTGATCTGTAAACTGGAAAGAGAAATGGAAATGATGGAAATTACAACAGTAGTTCAGTAAATATGCAATGACATTGTGCAACTGCAATTCCTGCTACTGAAAAACTCCACAATAATCATGCATTTTATGTAGGCTCATCTCCTTTTTTATAATTTACTGTATGGCTTGGTCTGTCACACAGGGGTATAGGTGCCTTCTTTCAAGGACAGTTTAGGGGTCAAACCTCTCTGATATGAGAAATCTGCTTTGACCAGTAACTGTCCATCAGCCCTCTGTCAGATAGTCAGTATCAGTAGAAGCAGCCAACACTGGGGTCATATGCAAAAAAAAAATAAGGTTGGTTTGGCAGTAATTCAGGCTGGAACCATGTCATTATAACCTGAGGTTAAACAAGATATTAATGAGCAGACATTATTATATCATTACAAGGGGGTCATCATAATGAGGACATAACGAGGTCAACAGGGTTTCAACATACAAGGGGCACAAGAGGGTGTCACAATAATGGGGACATAATGGCTTGGGGGTGTCACAATGAGGTGTCTACATATCGAGGTATCCCTAATAAGTGTTTACCCCAATTAGACATGAGAGCGACAGACAGAAGGAGGCAGAGAGAGAGATGGAGAGAGCCAGAGGGTAGATAAAAGACGAGAGAAGAGAGGAACAGAGCAGAAGCAGAGGGAGGGGAGGCATATGTGGGGAGACAAAGAGCGGGGGAGGAGGTGGAGGGTGGCAAAGTGAAAAAGAAAGATGAGGAGAAAGAGAGATTGAAGGGGCAGGGTGCAGTGATTAGAATGTGATGGCCTGTGTAGAGCCTGGCACATTTGTGTGTGTGCGTGTGCGTGTGAGTGTGTGTGTGCACACTCGCTGGTCTTTGAATTAATGAGAATCTCAGATGAGAGGAGAGGGTCATCATGACCTGCATGCAAATGACACCAAGCTCACACATGCACACACGGAGAAAACACACGCTCATATGCACACACAACACACATTTGCTTATGCAGACATACATGCCACGCAAGAGAAACACTTTCTCTCATACATACGCACTCTCTCACTGCTTTTGTTTAGACTGAGGCATGGCATGCATCAATGTGCAAGTGTGTGAGTGGCATTGAGCGACACAGGTGCTCTGCATGCTGTCCTACATGACACAATGTCATTCATATCAGAATGTCAGTAGTATGTAGAGAACTTTAGTCTGCCTCCCATCACCCTCCTGAGTCATCCAATCAGCTAACAGCTGACTGTCCACAATGTCAAGAATCAAATTTATATGAAAACGCAAGACTCACCTGAGAAAATCCAAGGAAAGGGAAAGACTAGCTGGTGATTTCTGTCCTCACAAGACAAAAAACATAATTCGTTGTTTCAGCAAATGTACCCAAAACAACACATGCTTGCTTTCAAGCTACAAAGCCCTCTAATGGCCAACAGAATTGTTCTGTTATACTGTCAGTGTTTGTTCTATTTGGCCATGCCAGTGATGCATTTTAACAAAATGTCACCGTTAGCTTATTCTAGCCTATGTACACATGTATCATTGTAACTGCCTGATAATTATTTTCACTCTATAAAGAAATACTACAGAGACATGACCTGCATTAAGCAAAGGAAGCCAGAATATGTAATTCATACCATATTTTTCATGGTTATAGCACTGTGAGGTATCCAGTGAAAGAGTGACCTCAACACAACTAATGCCATGGCTTTATTAGAAAAAAGAGAATAGGCCACCAAATAAATTCAAGCATCATAAAAAGCTGTTTACAATAAACAAAGATGCGGGTGAATCAGCATGTGAAAAGCAGTGGTTGGCTCAGAAAAATATAGCTGCTTTTTCATCATCTCCTGAATGATAATACAACTTAAACCAGCTACTATTACAATATTTCTTAGAGGGACTAGGCTTTTTTGGGATTTCAGATATCAAAGAGATCCAGGGTAGAATTTTCTTTAAGTACTCATAATGTTGTCAAATGACCAGTGATAACAATCACCCACGCTGTGGTCCCTTTGAACTGCTCCTCGTTGGTGTATTTCATTATCTCTCCTCTGCGCTGCTTTTGATGTGCACCTTATCCTGCTGCAAGGAAATATAACACACAGAAATACAAATGCCTGTAAGTTCTTTCCACTCTGCTGATCATACAATAGATTGAGCCGAATAATCCTTCAGCAGAACACACTACAGGTTTGAAGTCTCATGCTCACATACATCAAACAAAGACAGCAACACATGAGCACCTGAACACATGAACACTCTTAACAGTTTGAATCAACATCTTGGATATATGTGTTACACATATGTGCTACACATTATATGGCATTGTTGAACTGCACTTTCCAGTATCAGACACATTAGTAGTACGGTAACCTATCTTACAGTTACAGTTTGCATTATAGGTAGCAATCTTTTCTTTTCATTCCTTCTCCATTATACCTTTATTTCTATGCATCAATTCCTGTGTAGCAGAGGGTCAAGGTCACAGATTGTTATTTGTGTTTTCATTGGTTGCCAACTTGAAGAAGGCCAGTACTCCTCATGATATGATTGTAGGGATTGTTGTCAACACCAGGCTTCCGTATGGAGAGCCTTTTTTTATTCAAAACCCCACCCAAACTGCACACCACCTATCCAGTTTCCAGACATCACCTATCCAGTCATCTTGCGCTGCCAACCAGTGGACATTACACATGACCCAGTCGACAGCACAGAGCCACCCAGTTGGACATAGCGTGCCACCGAGTCAACAGCCTGTGCTACTGGAGCTGGATAGTACAGGTTGGACAGAAGTTCAATTGCCTCTCTTAAAATGGAGGTAGAGCGAGAAAGACCAAAACAAACTTGTTAATATATAAATATGCTCAAATCTAAGGCAGAGGAAATTGCTATTATTAATATCAATGTGTGCCCTCCAGTGTGTTGGTTAGTTGTACCATCATGGCTAATCCCAGAACCTGAAGTTGATCGATGCATTCTGAATGATGAAAAAAGAAAGAAATCAGCAGATATAGTTAAAGATGTTAAGTCTCATCTGCCAAAAGCACAGAGATTATGTTTACAGATTTACACAGATGGATCAAAGGATCCATCTGGAGTTGGATTTGAAGTAACCATTCCTGAATTAAGAATTAAAAACAGACATAGAATTTCAGATCAGGTGTCAGTATTCACAGCAGAGATGTTGGCAATATTATGGGGATTTTGGTGGGTAGAAGACAGTAAACCAGACAACCCAGACATATGCAGTGATTCAGCAGCAGCTTTAACTACAATGAGAGAAATCAAATCCAAGTCCAGACCTGATATATTGACAGAGATTTATCAAACATTATACAGAAGTCACATGGCAGGGTGTGATGTGAGTTTTATTTGGATACCAGCACACATGGGTGTTGAGGGAAACAAGGAAGCAGATTACTTGGCAAAGAACGCTGCTCATGAGGATAGAGTAGAAATTGCCCTACAGTATGGACTGTCAGAATACACTTCAATCATAAACAAGTCAGTCAAAGAAATGTGGCTGAATACATGGGAAAAAGAAAAGAAGGGGAGGTCTAACTTTACAATACAGAAAACAGTGGAAAAAGCAAAAAGCAATTTTGCCTGCACAAGAAAAGAGCCCTGGGCATTGTGTTCCTTCAAACCATTTCCTATTCTGAAACAAAAATTGGAAAAATAAAAACAGGGGTTTTTTAAATTATCAATGTTTGTTACAACATTTTAAATATGGAAATAGAGCCATTTGCTATTTAATTTTGTCCTCAAAAGGACAATTTTGTGTTGTTTCCTTATTACAGATCTTCATATAGTAAGTCAAACATGAACAATCCAGACTAGGGATGTGCAGAGATCCCAGTATTTGTATTTGTATCTGTATTTGTTGAGCCAGCAAAATTATTTGTATCTGTATTTGTATTCGAATAAAAGTGGAAAGAGGCTTAAAAATCCTGTTTTTGTTTTTATGACACTTTTAATTTTAGAAAATTAAAGTGTTACAATAAGTGTTCATGAATAAATTACCTTACAAAGGAGGTCCCCACATCGGGTCTTGAACTGGAGTCTCCCAGATCATAGATGACTGCGCTGACTACTGAGCTAAAACTTTACTCATCGCCTCATGCAGACAGACCTCTACCTATTTATACACCCATAAGACAGAGACAGCACAGCATGTAACATGTAGGGAAGAACCTCAAAGGTGATTCTTGCTGTGCACTTTTCATTTATTGCCTATTTTTTTATAACCTAACTTTGTGGAAAGGAGAAGAGGAACAGCAGGTTATGGAGAGTCCCTTGGCAGCACTTTGCTTGTGTCAGTAGCTCAGCTTTATCTCTGGGGAACAACCCCAACAAGTATTCCTTTAAATATTTGTATTAAACAAATATTCGTATAAAACCCACTATTTGTGTTTTGCCAAATAATGTATTTGTATTCGGGCACACCCCTGATCCAGACCATTACCACAATATGCAAAATTGAGGCAATTTTAAATTATCTTTGTTATCAAAAGGTGAACCAGAAGAATCCGTGTACCTTCATCTCAATCGATTTGAGGGATTAATAAGGGACTGAAAAATTAACAGCTTGTGGGCTGTAATGCTCGAGTGCAGCACTTGAATTGTTAATCACCTGATGCTTTCTGTGTTCATATGTATGTTATGTCTGTTTGTATTTTTGAATGTTTTTGCTTCGTATTTGTGCTCTCTTTTTCTTTCTGTGCCAATGTTGTAAAGCACTTTGTAACCTGTGTTAAAAAAGGTGCTATAAAAATAAAGTTTTACTTACTTACTGATATGTGTGGAAACTTTCTGCATAGATCACTACATCAGCGCATTTTGTAGGACAGGAGTTATGTCACTTGACTTCATCTTCCTCGTAGATATTTTACCAGACAATGCATGGCTCCACAAACCAGGCAGAATAGCAAACCCACGTGTATCTACATTGAAATGACATAAACTACAGCCTATGTTCTGTTAATATGTAGGTTAGCCTACAAGGTTTTATTTCTCATTTCTTTTATTTCTTGTTTTCTTGCATTGCCAGACCTATTCCACACCTCTATTAGTGTAACAGTAGTGATAGCAATAGTTTTGATTATTCATTTGGCCATGGGATTAGGCTACTGTTGACAGATTAGTGGATGTGATATATTAACAGAGGATGTGCAATCATTTTGCAGCCGATTCATGTTGAAGTTGGAAAAGTTTAGAGTTTGAGAAGTTACATGGATGTGGATAAGCTAATAAGTTTGATAAAAGAGTCGGGAGATTACCCCACATAATATAGGCAGACCACGGTTGTCTTGTACTTATTCTGCCGTTCTATTCTTATTTATAGACTGGACACAGCCTACGTATAACTCACCTGTCAGTGATGTAGGTGTTGTGAATAATGTTGAAAGGTTAGGCTTAATATTAACCCTAGATAGGGAGCTCCTTATCAAGAAAAAATGAAACTTGTGAATAAAAGACAGTATTTATTTTTCTATAAATTCTATTTCATGTCAGAAAATGCTTTGATATCCATGTTTTTCAAATTGAGTAACAAAAACATTTTTTTTTTTTAAATTTCTGAATAGGAAATCAATTGAGATGAAAGTACACGGATTGATGAGGATGTTTCTTACTGTCTCTGAGTCTCCACACTCACATTTGCCATCTGGGTGTTTCCCAGTCAGAGCCAGAGCCAGCCCACTCCTAAGACCACAATGCCCAAGGCTCAACCTGGTTATGACAACTGAATCTTTTCTTTTGCAGCCAAAATTGCTTTTTGCTTTTTCCACTGTTTTCTGTATTGTAAAGTAAGACCTCCCCTTATTTTCTTTTTCCCATGTATTCAGCCACATTTCTTTGACTGACTTGTTTATGATTGAAGTGTATTCTGACAGTCCATACTGTAGGGCAATTTCTACTCTATCCTCATGAGCAGCGTTCTTTAACAAGTAATTTGCTTCCTTGTTTCCCTCAACACCCATGTGTGCTGGTGCCCAAATAAAACCCACATCACATCCTGCCTTGTGACTTCTGTATAATGTTTGATAAATCTTTGTCAGTGTATCAGGTCTGGACTTGAATTTGATTTCTCTTATTGTAGTTAAAGCTGTCAGTTTGTCAGGCTTGATAACAAACTGTCTGACATTATCTTAACTAAAACAGGAGCCCCACTCACCTGTGGGGCTCCTGTCATGGAGGCGAGGTGAGTAGAATAAAGAAATTGCTAAGAACAATTAGCATACAACAAATCCATACTTCCAGAAAAGTTAAAATCGGTGGTATGAGCTTCCCAGTTAGGCCCTATATCCATTCCCCACTTCGCTGTTACAAATGCCAGAGGTATGGGCATATAGCATCAGTTTGCAAAGGAAAGCAGAGGTGTCTGAAATGTGAAGGTGATCACAGAGTTGAAGACTGTAGAGATAATGTGCAGAGTAAATGTTTTGGCCAACACTGGGTAACATATGGTGGTTGTGAAGTAGAAAGTGAGCAAGTGAAAGCAGTTAACAACATAAGCCATGTAGAGATAATGAAGAGACTACTAGGATGAAGGTGAAGAGATGAAACTGACATAGTTGTCCAATTTTCAAGATCAGAGGTAGGTAAAACAGAGAAAACTAACACTGACAGTGGATAAGATGATTTTGTTCATTGCCTATGTATTCAAATGTGCCAAGTCAAACACAAAACGGAGAAAATTAAAATAACTGTGAAGGGAGCTCAGAAGTTTTTGGGTATAAAAGATGTATCCTTGGAGCATATCAATAAAAGACTTGAAGCAGATTAGATTCAGATTAGACAGCTTTATTAATCCCCAAAGGGGAAACTCATTTGCCACCAAATCAACCCATGCAGACAGTAAACAATATAGACAATGCATTCACAGTAAACAACAAATAAATAACACCATAAAAGCCATTTGAGATATGATTACCAGCTGAAGCAAACAATGTAGACGTTGCATTCACAGTATGCAGCAAATAAATAACCTCATAAAGCCATTTAGACATGATTGACAGCTGAAAGGTGCTATGGATATAAACCACATCTAAAAGTGTTCATTAAAAAATCTGACTGCTGCTGGAACAAAAGACCCTCTGAGTTGTTCAGTAGGACACTGAGGCATCACTAGTCGCTCACTGAACGAGTGTCTGAGTCTGTTAACAACACCGTGTGATGGATGGCCTTCAAAGTACAGAGCTGTTTTTAATTTGGCCCTTGTTCTCTTTTCTACAGTGACCTCAAGTGAGTCTGGTGTTATGGCCAATCACAGAGCCAGTCTTTCTGATCATCTTATTGATCCTGTTTTTATCATCCACAGTGATATCCCCCCCCCCCCCTCTCTCCCAGGCAGCGTACAGTATAAAAGAGGCCCCCAGCTAAGATTCCCTGATAAAAAAACATGAAGAAGTTTCTTGCTGATATCAAAAGATCTAAGTTTCCTCAAGAAAAATAGTCTTGACTGAGCCTTCTTGAATACACCTTCAGTGTTCTTTTTCCAGTTTAATTTTCTGTCCAAGTAGACACCGAGATATTTGCAAGACTCGACAATTTCTATTTGCTGACCCTTAATTATCACTGGGAAGATCTCCTCCATCTTCCTCCTGAAATCAATAATTAACTTTGGTCTTCCAAACGTTCAGTTTTAAAAAAATTGCATCACACCAGCTGACAAATGATTTAATCTATTTTTTTGTGTGCCAGGTCATTGCCTTGGCTAAGTAAACCCACTAGAGCAGTGTCATCTGAAAACTTTTGTATTTGGCAAGACACCTGTCTACGCCTATAGTCAGCGGTATAGAGTGTGAATAAAAAGGAGGATAAAACCATGCCCTGTGGGGCTCCTGTTTTAGTTAAGATAATGTCAGACAGTTTGTTATCAAGCCTGACAAACTGAGGTTGAGAAAAGAGATAATCTAATACCCAAGCGATAGTTGTGTTGTGCAATTTAAAATTCATTCATTTGTTAGCTAAAAGGTGTGGTTGAATTGTATTAAAAGCACTAGAATGAAAAAATAACTTAATCCTAACAGAGCTGGCAGTTGTTTCAAGGTGGCTGTAAAGCTGTGAAGCATAAAATGTACAGCCAGGGCCAAGAGGCTGCGGTGATAAGACAATCTGATTATTCTACGATGAAATGCAAGAAGTTTAATAGCAAGAAGTTTAATAGCAAGAAGTTTAACAGCAAATGACCAAGAGTTTAAGGGATTCATTAAGAACCTAAAAAGACACCAGAAGTCATTATGTGCTCAAGAAACCTGGCTTAAGCCAACATCAGACTTTGTTATTAAAGGCTATGATAGTATCTGCAGAGAGAGAAGGAAGGGCAGTGGAGGAGGGTGTGTAATATTTTTAATACAAGAAATACAATATAGAGTTTTGGGGAAAGGAACAGAGTCAGGATACTTTATTGAAATTTGGACAAGAGAAGGAAATATCAAAATTGTTAACATTTACAATCCATGTAATAGGCTTTCAATAGAGTAAATGGATAAACTCGCTGTATATTTAGGAGGGAAAGTGATATGTTGAAGAGATTTTAATGCCCATAGCATTGGTGATCAAACAGTTAATGGACATTAAAATTCTAGTGTGCCTAAATGACAGAAGTGGTACAAGAATTCATATCAGAACAGGCACAGAATCGGCCATAGATCTTACACTAGTGTCAGATTCATTGGCAAGTGTTTGCTCATTGGAAATAGTTGGAGGAATGACTGTAGGAAGTGACCACTATCCCATAGTAACTGAGGTAGGCTTGAGTTAAGAAGACTATGATACAGGAAGATTACGGAAATGGTCTTTCAATAGTGCTGATTGGGAGACATTTAGGTATATTAGTGATCAAGAAATGCAAAAATTGATATTAATGAGGATGTTGATAATTTAAATGTTTCTGTTTGTAAATCTATTCTAGAGGCCGTGAATAAGTCTATTCAGAAGAAGGGAGGTAAGCACAAAAAGAGGATTTTACCACGGTGGACAAAACAATGTGATACAGCAATTATCTCTTGAAATAAAGCTTTTAAAATGTTAAAAAGGAATTACAATTTCCAGAAGCTTACTGAATATAAAAGGTTGCAAGGAAATGTAAGAAGAATTGTAAAAAAAAAAAAAATGCAAAGCAGGACAAAGAAGGAGGAAATTTTGTAACTCAGTGAGAAGGGAGACAGAAATTCATTAAAATTTTGAGAATGATAAAAAGAATGAATGGGATTAAAAGAGAGTATGTGTATCCAGTCTTAAATGATGTTGAAAGTGAGAGATGAAGAGGAAGCAGAGATGCTGGTAAAAACCTTTTTTAAAATGAACAGTTAGGACAATATTCGTGAGAATGGGAAAAAAAGAAGGGAGACTACAATAGCGGAGAATGAAGAGTCATTACAGCACAAGAAAGACACTGATGACCGACTAAACAACCATTTACAAAGACAGAACTGAACCGCTCTCTCAAGAAAACCAAGATGTCAGCAGCAGGCAAAGATCAGATATGTTATATAATGATAAACCATCTCAGTGAGGAGATTTTATTGGAACTACATAATAAAGTTTGGGAGGATGGGAAATTGCCACAAAGCTGGAAGGAGGCTGTTGTACCTTCCAACACACAAATCAAGAAAAGATTGCACAAACCCAAGGAATTATAGACCAATTGCTTCCAACATCCAACATCTGCAAAATAATGGAGAAAATGATAAATGAAAGGTTAACATATTATATCAAAAATAAAGCTGAGTGGTTGTAGGAGAGGAAGAAATACTATGAATCCAGCTTTATGTTTAGAACATGACATTAGAAAAGCAAAGATAAACAGAGAAAGAGTGGTGGATGTCTTTTTTTATACAGAAAAGGCATATGATATGATGTGGGGAGAGGGATTGTTAATCAGACTTTGTAAATTAGGTATCAAAGGTCAAATATATAGATGGATTTTCTTTTTTACGAGGAAGATTAATACAAGTTAGAATAGAGAAGAACTCTTCAGGAAAATGTGTTACTGAAAATGGAGCACCTCAAGGAAGCATAGCAGGCCTTTTATTATTCTCCTAAATGATAAATGATATATTTATGGAAACAGAGAATGGGATGATCATGATCGCTTTTTGTGGATGATGGGGCAATTAGGAAGAGGGGAAGAAACTTGGAATTCATTGTAAAGAAACCGCAGGGGGCTATTATGATGGTAGAAGAGTGGTCATATAAATGGAGTTTTAAATTTTTAGTTGTTAAGACAAAGACAATGTTCTTTACAGGGAAAAGAATTGGTAGGTAGGTAAAACTAGAATTGTATAATCAAGAATTGGAGAGATTGAAACACTTTACTTTTTTGGGTTATGGTTTGATGAAAGAATGACACGGGCTATATACATATACATATACATATTCAGAAAGTATTCAGAAAGTAGTGGACAAATGTAAGAAAGTACTAAATATAATTGGAGGTGAATGGGGGGCAGACAGAACCGCTTTGAAGGCCGTAGACAGTGGATTAATTAGATCAATATTAGATTATGGTTGTGCGGTATATGGATCAGCAGCAAATACATCTCTCAAAAATTAGATATTATTCAGCATCAGGCTTTGAGATTATGCACAGGTACATTTAAAACAACCTAACAGCAGTGTTACAGATGGAAATGGGAAAAATGCCACCAGGAAGGAGAAGGACACAGCTATCACTGAATTACTGGGTTGATTTACAGCGCCATAGTCAAGATCACCCAACACAAGACACTTTAAGACCTTGTTGGGAAAAGGAGAGTAGGGAAATAAAAAGCTTTAGATGGACAGTGACACAGAAAGCAACAGAAAGTAGCTAAAGCTTTAAAATGGCTATGAGAGGAAATATGAAATAAACTATACAGATTTATTATGTGGTATTATCTTAAAGCTGCATTGATTTTTTTCTTCTCACCATTACAGGTCAGAAGAACTCTACACCCAGCTGAAAGATGCAGATCCTGACATATTATTATGTCATGAAAGTTGTTATAGCTAACAGTTTAGCAAACATTACCTATTTAAATATCCAGCAAACATACTAGAGCAACTTTATCATCCAATTGTGTTCAAACCAAACCCAAAGCAAATTTTAGAGGCAGTGCAATTGCATAGAAAGTCAGTAGAAAGCGATGATACCTGAACTTCCCTTTGACACGAAGACAAGTCTGCATGAGTTGCAAATGGCTCAGCTTAAGAGTAAGTTTCACACATGTTCCAGGGTTTTATGAGACTGAAATGAAATAACAGGAAGACCAAGAGCTTCTGGTGAGTTCTCAGTTCAGTCAGAGGCCGAGATGAACAGAAGCACGCTGCCTCAGACACAATCGATGTATCCTCTGCGAACTAGTTTACATCTATCTTCCTTATAGTCAGTAAGCTGTTGTTGTTTGGGGTGAATGAACACCGACAACAGTCCAGAAGTCAAATTCTTTATATTCTCTATACCAGTCCTTATGGTCTTCGCTAACTCCTGAGAAATTATATGTGGCTCTTAAGCTGCTGGACTTTCTGCTATTCTGCTACAGTTGCAATGAGTTTACAACTGCTGCTGGAAATGAGGTTGATGACAACAGTAAGACTAAACAATAAAATGATTTTGTGAGTCATAAAACCGAAACAAAAGCCAAAAGAGGCTTAAAAGCTTTGTAGAGCTGCAGAGCTTGTCTTCTATGTGGTTTAATCATTACAAGCAACCTTTTACATTACACAAGATCATTAGTTTCTTATTTGATATGAAAAATACCGATGAGTGGAGTTTTAAATGATCCTATCAGTGAGTGACGATAACACCTTTTCAAGTATTTAAACTACTTATGTAGTCCAGTTGTGATTCGCTCACTCCTACTTGTTTACAGATGCCTTGTTAAAGTCATCAGCAGTCTACCTGTGTGCCTGTCAACAATTCAAAGTTATGATCGCTAACCATTTGAAAACCAGGTGACAGTGAAGAGTGTCAAATATGATGGTTGGTTCTGCCAGTGCTGTGACCGTCCATCAAAAAACACAAAGGCGACATTCCAGAAATACATGGACGGGATGATGATGATGTGCAAAAGGGGATGAGGGTGTGTACACAGCTGGCATGTTTTCCCTGCTTCATCCCACCTCTCCGTCAGTATCTACGGAAAGAGCTCTGCTGCCGTCTGTATCTGTTCATCCATTATGCATGACCAATTTACACTGTCAAGATACAGACGGAGTGAAGGAGAGGGAGAGAAGAAAGGTGAAGAAAATAGCAATTTATTAAAGCTGCAAATTGATAGAGTCTGTATCTATATTAGCAAGGATAATCAGGATATTGGAAATGTGGCCACATCTGTATGTCTATTCATAATGGATGACCCATTTACACTTTTATTTACAGAAGAAGAGAGAGAGATAGCAGAAGGGAACAAATACTGCCACTCTCTACTCGGAGATGGTCCTATCTTGGAGTATCATTGGCAAGAGGCTGCTGTTATTGCTTACCTCATACACTTCAGTGTGTTTGTGTGTGTGTGTGTATTTGTAACAATAATGACCTTCTCTCCTTGGAGCAGATGTCCTTAACAGATGTCATTCAGCTGCCGACAGAGACAGTCAATAAGACAATGAATTGTAGCTCGCTAACTTGCTCTGTCCATCCATTAGCGCTTCACAATTAATCGAAAAAACATCAAATCGTAACACTGACTGTTGCACTTTTTCAACTGCAAGAGGTTGAAATGTCCTCCTGTGGGAAGAAAAAAGGTGATTCAGTAATCTGACAGGGTATTGCTGTGCTGTGCAGAATCTCAGGCAGTTTATGTTAGCATGTCAGACAAAATCCTTCATATTATTTAGCCTAAGCAAATGTGAGCACTAGTGAAACATACCTAAATAGATTGTCACATATTTACTCGTGTTGGGCTTTTCATGTCAAAACCTGTCCAGCCAACAATGTAACTGAATGGAAAAGTGTTTACAGTTTTAGTGAAAGTTCCTTTTATCTGTATCTATTGTGGGAAGTCAAAGTGAAAATCAGTAGCAACAAATGCACATGTAAAACTAATATGCCATAGCACACTTTGATACTATATTTACATTGCTGCTTTTATCACACTTCCTAGAGCGATTGTCTGAATATTACTTTTTAGAGGTATCAAGGTATTATAGTGTATTAACAGAAAAACAACTTTTTTTTTTCAGAATCTAAAACTGTTATGATGTTGATGACTTAATATATGTATGAGTATTTCCACTGTGATTACCTTAAAACAATGTTAAAGTCCAGACTCCACTGTGTGTTGAATGAGCAATAAATCCAGCATCTTCCTGAAACACCAGAGGCTTGTGTCCCTGTCCGTGTTATTTATTAAAAACAACCGCTGCTACTATTTACGGCTTGTCTACCATAAGACAATGCAGAGGCTGTTGGCTGCCACTGTCAACATGTACGACAAGTGTAGCAGAGGTATTTGAACTGTGCCTTGAGAGGATATGACTTTAATATTAAACCGCAGTAGTGTAAAGACAGCGAGCAAAGGGGAACACAAATCTTTGTAACTTCTTTTTGAGGGAGGGAAGTTATAAAGGTTTTTTTTTTTGAAGGAAAGGGGCACTGACACCTGGAAGACCTGGAAGAACAGGCCCTGTTCCAGTAAGCAGGTTTAACAACTCTGTATGTTAACAGCATGCATGGTGAATGAAAAATTATCAATGGAGCTCTGATGCAGCATTTAACCATGGCAATGGTTTAAAAAAAAGGACAGAGCTCCCACTTCAATCCTGTGGAACTACACATATTTTTGGTTGCATATGCAGACTATGCATATAGTCCATATCTTAAAAAACTGCAGTAAAAGAGCATCAGTGGGAAAAAGAAAAGAGTAACTAACAATTGTGTTTTATTCAGCGTAGTGGTGAAATCTGACTGTATGTATATGTATACATATATATGTATGTATGTATGTGTCTGACTGATCTTTTACATTTTATTTAAATATATTTTTTCATCTGTGATCTGATTTGGATGAGACACAGGTGGCAGCAACTGAAGATGAAACAGAAACAACATATTTTACATATACAGTAGACTTGATCAAATACTGATGATATGCTGATGACTTATGATATCCTTATTGTCCAATCCAGTAATCAGTTGTAATTTGCAGTTGAAAAGGTGTCTATAGTTAAAACTATATATAACTATATTCTATATTTCAACATGTACATTTAAACATAGTCACTGAAATGCTTTCAAAACAGAATTAAGACTATATGCAAACTATTAAAAACACAAACAAACAAAAACTCCCTTTTCAGCTACAGTCTTTTCAGTTGTACCGCAGCTCCTTCGGGTGCTGCAGGACGAGGAGGCGGCAGCAAGGAATTTGGGGTTTGTTGAAGAAAAACAGTGAACAAAACAATGCTTTCAAAATAACTGACCCAGAGTTCAAATGATCTCAGTTTCTGGAACTGAAAACCAACTCAAGGTTAACAAACACACAGTTCTCACTTTTTTTTTTTTCACTTTCTAAAACAGACCCCTATGGAGTGTGTCAAGTGTTGAAATCTGACATCTGCAGGCATTTGTTTACATGGACTGACATTCATTCCACAATCACCAATTTCTTCTGTAATTTCTACTGTAATTCATAGATAAGCATTATAAAATCATGTGTATCTTATCCAACAATGACTGACCTTATATTTTTGGTAAATACTGAGTATTATATCATCTGTCAATCATACGCCATCATCATCCCTCTCTCTGTCCTGTTACTTCTTCACCATCTCTGTCTGTCTCCCTCTGCATCTTCCTGATTTATTCTCAACCTCCTTCTACCCCCATCCCAACCAATCCAGTCACAAATAAACGGTTATTGGATATCTATTATGGATTAGCAGAAAATTGGCAGCAGCATTTCCAATTCCCTTATTAACAAATGTAGATGTTACCCTTCTTCCACCCTCATCCCGAGTGGGTTCCTCCTCTCTTCTCCTCTCTCCTGCCCACATCTCCTCCAGCTGTTTGGGCCCATGATAGCAGCAGCGATGACACCCTTATGCCTTTGTTAACGCATGGATGTGAGTCGAGCAGATAATCGCAGCGTTCCTGTGAGCAGTGTGTGTTAGAACTGTATGTAATAAGGCCTGTGTAATATGAATTATTGAATGCTGTTGATGCTAGCTAGGTCGTCCCTGCCTGCGGGCTGTATCTCTGAGATGGCATGTTACCACAGTCTTAATTCTTTTCAGTGCCATACTTCAAATACTGTTCACAAATTCAGATGCACACACAGCAAGAGCTATCGAGTGCTATCTGTGCTATCTGCCACACGCGCATGTGAGCATGTGAGCATGTGCACAAACACTAAACCATGAATGTGAACACAGTAACACACAAGCATACACAAACATCCTCCGGGGGAAATTGAATATCATTCAAATCTGTTGCCAGCATTTGAAGGAATCAGAATCAGATTTTTTTCTGTAAATAAATATATATATAAATAGAAATTAAAAAGAGTCTTTGCTAGTATAAAAAAAACATAAAATCTTAATTGAACATATCAGAAAGTTAGAAATGTTGGACTACAGGCAAACTTGACTGAAAAGTACAGGATTTGAGTTACAAGCTCTCACCCAAATGTTGCATTACAGACCATTAGTTCATCTAATTAAAACATTTAAAAAGCATCTTTCTAGTTCAGCCTGTCTGCACTCTGAAAATGTCAACATGAGCATAACTGGCCGTAACTAATAAATGATTATAAAATCCTCTGATAAATTATTATTTTTTTAATTGCAGCCACTAAGGATGACAGGTAGCTTTGCTAACTGATCCCTGGTATTTCAGAGAAGCAGAAAAAATAGAGCAGAGTCTCAACAGTTGCGACGACGTTCACAGAATTTAAAAAAATACTTGGACCTAAACGAACTAAATTTCACACTTTTTCATATTACTTTATTGAGAACGCTATCCCATTGAAAATCTGTACACATACACTTTATAAACTCAGTGCTGTTGCAGCATTAACTTTGTAGATACATGGGGATGAATTTTAAGAAATTTATGGTATTACATTTTCCAATTATGCATTTTTGATGCTTTTAATACGTACAAGACATAATATCACAATAATTCTACTATTCTAATTTTAAGAGTGTTACAACCAAACTGGTCATTTCTACATTTAATAAGTACATGATGGTTATTGTATGGTTAGAATTAGTTTGAATAGAGTCAGTGAGGGATTGTGGTGAGATTTTTTACTGCACAGTATGAACATTACATCCTCCGTCGGCACAAGGGCATAAATTGCTCCTTGAGAATCATCCAATATGAACAGAATTTTTAGTAGCCAAGGCTGACATTACATATGCCGTTAAGTTAGCCTGTGGTTATTCAGCTTTGTTTAATCATCTTTTCATACATGCGGGTTTGTTTTCTGTGTTTTCTAAATAACACTGAAGATTTCATCATATCAGCTGGGGCGATTTCATCATGTTTTAGCTGCCAAGAGGGATGCTTTCAAGCTCTTGTAATAAAACCAAGCCTCAGCACTTTAGTGTCCATATCTTTCATCCTCCTCTCTTTGTCTCTCTTTCTTCCTGCCTGTAGATGTCTGCCTTTGAAGGCAGGGAGATAAATATGAAGACTGAATGTATTTTTGTTGTTTTGAAAGACAAAATGAAAGAGCAATGGCCGTTGGCTCCGCTGTCAAATGTCCCAGTCATCCATTGTGTGTGCATGTGAGAAAATGACCCTTAATATACTCTCTAGTGTTACTCAGTAGCTCAGATATTTTGACACAACTTGCAACAACAAAATGCTTAGGATGGATGACCTGTAATACTTTACTACAAGAAATAAAAGAAATAACAATTCTTATTATTTTTACACATTCAGCAGTGGGGTCTGTGGGACCCCAAAGAATGACAAAATAATGCCAATGTCAACCAAACACAAGGGTTAAAAGAGAGACATGAGTAAGACAGATAGACAGAGAGATTCTTGAGGGACAGATACTGTTTACTGTAGGCTTCATCCGTCCATCCATCCATTTTCTGCCGCTTATTTGGGGTGGTAGCAACAGACTGAGTAAGGAAACCCAGCCATCCTTCACCAGTGCCCTCCAGTGTGTTCTGGGTCTGCCCTGTGGTCTCCTACCAGTTGGACATGCCTGGAACATCTCCAGAGGGAGGCGTCCAGGAGGCGTCCCAACCTGGTGCCCAAACCACTTCTGGTCTTTGTTTGTACACCCATATGTGAATGTTGAACATCTCATTACAAGACCGTGGCCAATTACCAGCTGCTGTTACTCCTCTGGAAAAGCTGGATTTTGGGGCCTGGTTGCAATTAAAAGAAAAGAAAAAGGAAAGGAAAGGTTCACAATTTTCCAAGTCTGTCTTAGTTAGTCAAATAAAGCGGATATCTAATAAAATGCCCTCTGTGTCCCGACGGACAGTGTTCTGCTGTTGAGCTTTAGTGGAATGATAATAACAAAAAAAGAGGGAATTTGGCACTAAAAAGACAGTAACCTTGAAAGATATTGACTTGATTTGATTAATTTGCACAGCTGAAGTCTCATATGAGCTTCAAGTAAACTTTTAAATATATTTTGCATGGAAGGAGGACTGTGGATTTTGTCCCCCCATCACTCACATAGAAAGTTCATTATGAAGGGATGTCTTAATGGCTGGTATGAACAGGAGGAATTATTACAGCGAGAAAAATGCATCAATGTTTATTCGGGCACCTGACTTTGTTTTCGGACAGACTTGAAGAACGGTGGCTATCCTTCAAGAATCGGTCAAGTTTTAGCGCTGGTGTTTGATATACAACGTGTGCATCGTAAATCTTAAACTTGTAACTTTGGCGTGTTCATTTTAAATTACTTTTAAACTAAATTAAAGATGTGAAAACATTCTGTATCGAGCACTACAGCTTTTGGAAAATGCTGGTGAATTGATAGACTTGATTTTAATGTGAGAAAATGAAAACATGTCAGACTCAAACTGTCAAGCAATGTTTTCAAATTACTATATTGGTATTTTTACTCGCTACCTTTAGGGTTTTTTTTTATATGTGTTACTTCAATATGGCAAGTGAGCAAATTCTCAATGTGCTAGTTAAAAGCAGGTGTTGTTACCAGATTTATATAAAAAAAACCAGTGAAGAAGCCTACAGCACATGAAGCAGGTGCATTTGCTGGCTGAATGACTGATTAGTTGACCAGTGGGTTAAATTGGTAATTATGCAGCTGCAAAATCCAGCCTATTTGCATTTTTAAGAGACAGAGTTGTGTCTCTTTATTTGTGTTTTTTTTATACATAAAGAAATAATGATTGATTTTTATTCGCACATTAAGTTTTTGAACGTGACAGGCATCCGTCTCTTCAAGTGTTGCGACTACCCTCTCTCTCTCTTTCTTATTTTTCTTCTTCTTCTTCATTTCCCTTTCAGGATGATAAATAGAAGTCTGCATACATCTCCATATCTTTATGCTTGGAGACGACACCACATCTCCCCTCATCTAATCACATACACACCCATACGCACACACACACATCCCGTACACAAGGACACACGTTGTTGATTATTGGCACATCAGAGCATCCTGAGGTGCAACCTCTGTGTACTGTGTGTGTGTGTGTGTGTGTGAGGTGGAACCATTGTGTTTGATCAGTGTGTGTGCAAGGCTGGGATGTTGTGTGTGTGTGTGCAAAGTAGATCCATTCTGTTTGTGCACCAGTGTGTGTATATGTGCGCACAAGGCCAGGATGGTGTGTGTGTGTGTGTGTAAAATGGAATCATTGTTTTTTGCTTTGTATGTTTGTGTGTGTGTGTGAGTATGTGTTTTTCCCAGGGACTTTGGTGTGTGATTGGTAATTGATTTTCCAATCTGTGCAGACCACAGCTCGGTCACAGAGCTGGATACAGCACAGGTCGGCTTCCTGTTAGCATCGACCACTTACGCCCGGCTGTAGAGACAGCCGGGAGAGACGGAAGGAGAGTGTGAAACATATTCTTCGCTCTCAAAATTGAGTTTTAAAAGCTTTTGTTAAGGAAAGGGACTCTCTTGTGGTGCTTTTAACAACTTTCCCTTTGAATTCGGTTACGATAAGTGAAGTTCAGGAGGAGAAGGGACCAGAGATCATGCTATGCTAACCTCTCCTGGCCTCCACTTACGAGTTCAAAGCTTAACTGCCAGACCCGCTTTGCTTTTCACAACAATCCTCCCTACCTGCCAATTGTGCTTTTTTTCTTTGAATTTTCACTGTAGCACCTATTTAACAATATGAGATGACCCGCAGTTATCCCAGAATTTATAGTTTACTTTCCTCAACATTAAAAATTGGAGGTTCAGTCTCTTATTTCCTCTTATCTCTTTTATTTGCCATTGCCTTCCACTTATTGTGTCTATTTTCTTGGTCTTATTGTTTTATTTTTATCATTTGATCACTTGTGTGTATTAGTCCCAAGTTGTTTTACTTTTTTACATATTATTAGCTTATCTGTAAATCATTTAGCATTGCAATAACTTCTATGAAAGGTACTATGCAAAGGAAGCTGGCATGAATAGAAGTAAAATAAAGATGTAAAGAATCTAAAGAGAGACTGATCCATCAACAAACCTTACACAAGATAGACCGATCATCCTTCCGCCCCCTGGCCGCCTGGTATAACTGTGCATGGCTAAACAATCTGAAATCACCTCAAGTTGTGGCCCTTGCCTCATTAACTGTATACAGCACATGTTGCCCGAACCAAATGATCCTTAAAACCCTCTCCACCAAAAAAAAAAATCTGAGGCTTTTCCCTCCAACCATTTATTAGTGTTTGATTTCCCTGATTGTTCCTCTTTACCAGCTGAATGTCTGATAGCAAAATTAAATAGTTGCTCCTGATAATCACACTTCTTCAACCCCTAAGACCTACAGAATGTCACTGTACCATGCAAACTGCTGCAAAACATCAAAACTCTTTGTGTTCGTGAGGCTGGTGGTGACATAGAGAGATAAAGGGACTCATGGAGACGGGGAAATGTGTGTATGTGTGTGTGTGTGTGTGTCTGTAAGCACCCTCAGGGTGATGCCACCACGTCTCCCCACAAACACACTGTTCTTCTCATAAAAGTAGAAAGCGCCTAAAACTCCTACTTGAAGATTAAGATGGGATAAGTACGATAATCTAGGGAATTACTTCAAATCCTGTGTTTTAGCTAAGAGGATATTTATGTTAATATCCAGGCCTGTGCATTTATTGGTGTGTTCACGTTGTACGCCGATGATAAAACTTCAGCAGATCAGTCAGATTAACCTTTTTCTGTATGTTTTTATCAAACACTCAGTTCAAATTAATTCCTCTGTTTCTCCCTAATTTCCTCGATCTCTGTCTCTGTTATTCTGGTTGTTTTGTGTCACTGCTAGAAACTTAAAGGAGACATATCATGCTTTTTATGATTTTCTGTTATTTTTATGTTCTTATAATGTCAGATGTCCATGTTAAACGTAGCCAAAGGTCCAAAACTTGAGGCGAACATATGTAAAATGCTCCCTGCAAGTTAAAAGCCGGGGCTTGAGCCTGCTCTGAACGCTTTATTTACAACGTTACCTCTACGTCCTCCTCGTGATGACATCAGATTGTTCGCGCCCCCAAATGTCCGTCGGTTCAGTAGCCTTTGTTGCCACAGTTGTTCCATGGGTTGTTCACGTCGTCCACTTGCATATTCCAGATCGGATTCAGGCTTGAACATTTATGAATATATTTGAGAAGCTTCCATTTTCATTAAAGAACAAGAAAAAGAAGTGAAATCCTTCTACTGCTCTCTGTTAATGTAGCCTCTGGAACCGCCAGACGTTTGCTGAGGGGCAGCTTCTGGGAGCTGGTCGATCAGAACAGAGTGGGCTCGTTGGCAGGAGGGCTTTAAAGAGGCTTTAAATCTTGCAAAGATATTCCACTAGAGACTCGGAATATAAACCTTGAAATGTACGTTATCTCCCTTTTAAATTCACTACAAAAAGTCGTAGCATATTTCCAAACAGTAAATCTTCATTTCAATGTCATACTTGCAGTTATTCATATCTACTGTCTTGCAGATTGAAGTTGTGCATAGGCAGGTGCAAGAACTAGTTTCAGGTAAAAGCATATACTGGTCTGAATATTCTACAAATTAAACAAGATAAACTGTATTTTGTATGTTTTAGTTCAGCCAGTGAGTCTTCGTGTGTCTGTATGTTTTTGGCCACATGCACATATATTCATTATACGTTTTTGCACAGATATAAGTGTACTGCTTCTTTGGACTAAAAACAATAAGAGCAGGGAACTGAAACTTGGACAGGAAATTCTACGTCCAAAGACACAGACGACAACCACACGGACAGGTGGGTAATATCAACTCATTGAGGATATATATTAAGCAAAATTCTACATTTATTCTGCCTTTTCCAGCCTTTCAGTGGCTGAAAAGGGAGTTTCATGGTAATCCATGCATTTCCATACCACTAATAGACTAATATCTATTCATGCTGCATCGCTGCTACTTCAGCTCATTTAGCATAGAAAGCGTGCTGTTCGTAGCATCATTTCCAGCCAGTTACTGTGAAATCCAGCCGCTCTCACGTTCTGTCTGTCTCTCTCTTGAGGCGTTTAAAACATCAATGTCCGTGCTTCCCAAACTGGGTGCTGTAAAGACCGAACAGGAGCGCCGTAAGATAAATCATCATTGTTCATGTATTATGCGTTTTTAATAACGTTTCAAAACATTAACAAAATCAGCAATATTTATATTAACTACATTTTATGTTACGTTTTTGAACATAACAAAACAATAAATAAGCAATAAATATCAAAATCATTGTGTTAAAAGCTCTGTGTCGTATGCAGGTAGTCACAGCTGACAAGACAACTTACAGTCGCCGGTTGTCATAATAACACAACACGCTTTCCGGCTCATGAGTTTCGCAGGCGCTCAGCAGTCAGAAAAAAAATTGAGCATTAGAGCAGCTACGGGAAAAAAATTTGAGGCGGTAAACAGAGCTCAAAGAAATGCTGAAACATCTCAGCTCTCAACACGGAGACGACTGAACAGCCGAACAACAGAAAATACTCAGCTAACGGCTTAACGGACAGCTTCTGGCTGCTTGTAGAAGACGTGTATCCATCATTGTCTGTGGTGTTACATGATCCCATATTCATATTTGTGTTATGTGAATCTCTCTCATATCGCAGGTTTACATGAAAACAAGACAAGAGATCATCCTGTCAGCGGAGTCAGACCTGCAGACCACATCAACAGCTCACATGTCCCTTTTTCCTTGTATATCTTAAGTATAAGCTCATTTTAATGAAGAAAATGAAAGATATTAATGTATTTAATTGTTGCTATGGTTGCAGTTTTGAGTTCTGGCCTGCTGTCCTAACATTGATATAATTGATATTGTTATAATTACAATCTATAAATTGACAAAATGATGATGAACTTACAGAGGATGATGCCCTGACTCTGCAGCTCTGCAGTTTACAGTAGTAAAGATGCACAGCAATTGTTGCAAACCTCTTCTAATAAGATCTGTACTGACCGTCCAAATGCCCAAGAGGCATTTTGATCTATTGTCCAAACAAAGGACCGGGGAGATTCTTTCATCAATGGTGAACTCTTGAGTAGGACAAGCAACAGTCCTTCCAAACAACTTACACGTCCCCTGTCGAATCTCACAAGGATCGAAGGATCAGTATCAAGTTTAAAGCAACAAGATCATTGAACACCTGATAAAGCACTTAGATGTAGAGATTGCATAGGAAGTCAGTGAGAAGACACAAATGGATGCACATTCATTCAAGGTGCAGTGAAACAAGGCAGGGAACTGTAAAACTATGGAAATTTTAGCAAACAAATTCTAGCTTATTTGGGTGTGGTATGAAGTGAAAATAGAAATAAAGAAAATATATTACCTACATTTTATCCAAGCGATACTGTACATACTTATCCATCCATAAAACATCAGCAGATCAGAC
Organism: Thunnus thynnus; assembly: GCF_963924715.1. Taxonomy (NCBI): domain Eukaryota; kingdom Metazoa; phylum Chordata; class Actinopteri; order Scombriformes; family Scombridae; genus Thunnus; species Thunnus thynnus. Next base: position 25,276,786 of record NC_089530.1, read on the forward strand.
TGCTGTTATTATCTGTCTCTGTGACAGCTGGGGCTGCTATAGTTTCACCTTCAGATCCACAATAACACTGCTGGTGAAGATTGTGGTAAATAGTCCCCAGAAGCCCCAAGATGTCCTCAACATCATCATGTATTAAATGATCATAATGTGTAAGTGATGATGTACGACAAGGTTCCCTGATGTTTTAAAATAATAGATGAGGTAGAGAGGTATGTATGATGATCTACCGTATACCCTTTGTAGATCCTGTTTCATGCCACTCTATTTCTTCCCGCATCTGTCTCTCCACTTCTCCTTTCAATCTCGATCATCTCTCTGCCTCCCCCTCACTCCGTCTCTATTATAGTAATCATTGTGTTTATATGGGGCTAATAGAGTGATAGTTATGCATGCTATGCTGCTGCTGCTCAAGCCAGCTAAGTCATTTAGCTGAGAGGACCACTTGACCAATGCTGACAGCGCACAAGCTTCAATTAAAGCAAGGGCAGATGCACCCCCCCCCCCCCCCCCCCACCCCCCCACCCTCTCTCTCTCTCTCTCTCACACACACACACACATACACAACAAACACACAAAAAAACACATCTCAAACACACAAAAACATATCACATGCATCTCATAAATACTGAGCTTGTATTTTCCCACAAACACACTGACAGCTGCTGCATCTAATCACATGAATAAAAAGGTATCCTCACACACACACACACATAAACTCACATGCGCACACGCCATTATCAGAGTGCTGCCTCTTGACAAGGAGTAGTATTACTAAAAGGTTTTCCCTCCCACACACTTATGGAGGGGAGAGCAAAGTGTGTGTGAGAGCTCTTGTACCTCTGGAGTCATTATGTGTTTGCATACACACATTTTTTTTTTTTTTTTTTTAACGAGGATGTGTGTGTCTGAGTGTGGGAGGGAGTCACAGACATTCTGGGAAACTCAGACAAGAAGTTAGAAAAAAAAAAAAGTTTTACAATACTTCTTTTCCATTCGCAGTGTATCTTTGCATGTTTCATACGATCGACTATGAGGTGAGCATTTTAGTGTCATACATGTAGCATTTCATTTATGAAGACTCTTAGATTGCAGATATGGGGAGCTTGCTAGCCTGTGAGTAAGCCGTAGCAACATCTTCCCGCAGCTAATGCTAGCTTGGAGCCTCCTTACAAGAGGTGGGAAGTGTGTTCATGTATTGATTTACAGCTGTGATTTACAGCCCCCTCTTATTGGTCGGAAGGGCAAGGCTCGCTTAAAAACTGCTGCCAGGCTTGGTCACAGTAGCCTATGACAACACCTCCCTACATCAAGATATACTTTGGAGCATATTCCAACAACAACAACAAAAAAAAAAAAAAAAAAAAAAAAAAAAAGAGAGAAAACTTACATACTGTAGCTTTAAGTTCAGTTTCAATGATTTAAAACCTTAAAAGGCTGCTGACATTTTTTAAATCTGTGGTATTCATCGGACAAAGACAACTGTCCCTTTGGTATTACTCATCTTGCTGCTAAAATGTGTAACAGAAATTGTAACAACACCACAGACAGATGGACTCTCTGTGGTGTCTGAGTTGATGGTTACTCATTCTTGTCAGTAAACAGTCTTTTACTTACAATTAAAAGATGAAAGTGACCACATCTGACTCTGCCTTGTACTAAAAAGCAGGATAAATCATGTCAGGGCTTCCCTGATGGAAACCGCTGAGTTATTTAGTTCTGGGATTTGTCGTTTCCTGTTACTGTTATGCCTCTTTGTTTAGTTAGCTAGGATGTTTTCATTTAGCTTTAGTGTGGCTTCATACTGTTGCTGTTCCACACAGGGCCATTTAGAAGAGGCTATATAATTAGCTTCTCTATGATCCTTGAGTGCTTGTGTGGGCTGTGTTTTTGTATGGGTATTGATAAAAGCAATGTGGCATATGAAGTGGTGCAGATGTTTGTGTATGTGCTCACGTCCCTGTGAGTCGCAGGATATTAAGGTACTGTGGCTGTCTGTGTTTATTGTGAGTTCTGAAATACTGTATTGGTGTGTGTCTTTGCATGTGTGTGTGTGTGGGTGTGTATTTATAAAAAAAGAGTGTCTGGTTAAGGGTTTATTGTGTGAGAACATTTCTCCATGCATTTTGTGCACATACTGTCTGAGCAATCGCTATATGGTCCTTTAACTATATTACTTGTTTTGTAAAGGAAGTGTGGGCTGCGAGGACTGTAAAAGGTTATTTTTTTCTGTGTGCATGATGCTGTGAATTTGCATTTCAGCATTTTCAAAGATGTTTACTTTCTATGAGAACTTAACTCATCACGAAGAAAATAATGCCAACTTTTCACATGTCAGATGAAAGTATTTTATGAAAACCTGTAGTGTGTGTGATGCAAAGACGCCATTCTTTCAGAAACAGTTAAGCTAATGCCAGTAAAGGTCATCTGCCAAGTCAATTTATGAGTTAAACTAGCTGGATTAGAGAAGGATTTCATTTCATCCCACCAACCTTGAGAATAATCTGGAATTTTTCTAGGATCCACAAGCTGTTTCCAATCTTTGTGACCTGTCTACACCGCAGGGTGATTGCACAAATCAGCTGATTGCTGCGATATCCAGTGGTGAAAACCATCAGGAGGCTTGTGATGGAATTAAGTTTCAAAATATCAGCGTCCTCTTCACAGCTGTAACACAGTCTTTCCAACAACATTGTAATAAGCGCATATGATCATATACAATACAATTTGTTAAATAACTCTATGCTGGAGGGAGATATCCTATATTATATATTTCATTGACTAGTGTGATTAGCAATTTTCAGTGATATTGTATATTATATACAGCAATTTGGACTCTCAGCTCTCTGACTTTCCTTATTATTGAAAGTAATGAGCACAATATCAATTATTATAGAAAAAAAAACACTCGAGCTCAGATAATATTTAATTTATACTCACGCAAATGACTTTTAATACATCATACTTTAATGTGAATCCATTACAGTTGATGGTAGACACCTTTTCTTCATGGTTTGTCCATTGTACAGTACTTGTCTAAAAGTGGCAAATACACAATGTGAATGCCACAATGCCAAAAGGTAAAAGTCCTGAATTCAAATGTTAACTAAATTAAAGACAAATAGGTATTATCAAAAGCTAAATAACTCATTTAGCTTTTGATACCTATGTGAGGGATAAATTATCAAACTGTTAACCTACAGCCTGTTGGGTAGTTTCATATAAAGGTAAATGCTGAGGACTAAACAACATTCCCTTTGACATGTAGTCCTAAGTGTAAAGTTACAAAATGGAAATTCATCAGTAGGGTACACTGCCTCCGAATTGTACTTAAATACAGTACTTGAATAAAATTCACCGAGTGACATTGCACCTCTGGCAGTAGTTACCTGTAGATTATGTTATAAGATATCAACTTGTTGATAATTACTGACTGCTGCATTAGTCTACCTGCAAAAAACCCTACAGTTCATCCTAACCAAACCCTGTGTACCAGTCATTATGTCATATGTAGCTTCTCTTCTTTATTTTTTGCGAGTGAATCATAATCTACCCAACCTATACATCACATTACTCAGTGTAATGTAAACTTATCAAAGATGTAAGGTTTGATCCCTCTGCTGGAATATTTTGTTGCACCATCACAGTAGATGAAATATCCTTCTCAATAGCAAACCAAGTCTTTGGACTTTGGCTGCCGGGGACTCACACTTGAATACAGCTTCTCATTATGTCCTTTTAAGTAAGTCATCTGTAATTACTTTGTTGCTTCTTGTTTCACTTTTTTGATCCTTTAGTTTCTGTGTGGGAAGGGAGACGGGAGCTGAACATAAGAACCTCCTGGCTAGCTGTAGGTAGGCTTTACCACCAGAAATACTCCTCCACCCTTGAGCTGTGTTGTTATACTTTGGATTTGAGTTGGACTCTAGCATGGGTGCACTGGGGGGATCTGAAAGTTAACATTTGTCAAGGCTGGTTCAGGATCCTTCCTGTCTGTGAGCCAACATGGATTACCTTCTGTTCTTCTGTTTGTTTCCTTAGTTTTATTTTATTTTTTTGTGTTAGCCTTGTGATGCTAACATGGTCAACAACCCTAATGTTATTGCCCTCAAGTACAACTGCTGCAATAATGCTTTAACTGCTTTAAATTCTTCTTCAATTCATTTAAGTGGTTCTCCTGTTACTCCTATACAACTACCTTTGTAATGCTGCCAAAAATCTAATCTCTGCTGAAGTAAGCACACATACGTTTTCCTCTAAAAATGTTGCCTTTTCTCATTCATTTTAGTCCTGCTGAGATCAAGGACTATTTTTTGCCTAGAAATGAACACCTGCTGTTACAAAGAGTCTAAGTGTTTAGGAGGCAACAGATAATGGCGAGGGAAATGAAGAAATAGAAGTTAGAGGACTAGAGTGACAATAAAGAATCAGGAAACTTATTAAATGGAACACTGGAATTTATTAAAAGAAACTGAGGATAACAAAAGGTAAAATCATAAAATATGTCTCATAGTTCCATTAAAACCAGGATTTCAACAGAAGATCCAAAGAGGATTTACCATTTATGACAATGTATCGATACACAGCACTTATTAGAAGTCTTCATTTTCATTAGTTGTGACAGGATTGAGTGTGGACAGCATCAACGCAAACACTGTTTTCTGTGGAACTGCTCCACCTGACTTGGCTGTGTAGTTAACAGACGTGCACACAGAGTATTTTTTTTCATACAGCACCTGCCACTGTAGCAACCCTTCTTGAAATATGAATGTAGATAAGCACAGGCCTCGATCATACTTCTCACCTTGTTGAACGGTGTGCGAGGGTATAAGTGTATGTGACAGAGATCTTGTATTGTCACGCTCGACAGTTACTATTTGTGCAAACAGACATAAATGAGTAAAACCCAGATAAGAGCCAGAATCACACCTTCACAAGTGGTTTTAACAAACACACACACACACACACACATACACACTCACCCTTTCTCCCTCTCCAATGCAGCACCATTACCACTGCAGCTTCAACCCCTCTCTTGCTTCTCTCTCCTCTCCTGCCCACTCCTCGTCTCCTCTCGTACACTACTCTCATTTTCCTATCCTTTCCTCCCACTCACCTCTTTTCTCTCCCCCCCTACTCTTCTTCACATTGCTTTTTTATATATTTTTTGTTTAGCTCTCTGCCTTCCTTTCTCCCCCCCCCCACCACTCCCCATTCCCCCTGCTGTGCCTTCCTCTTCATACATGTTAAAGAGCATATGAATAAAGCATGCTATTATTGCAGAAAGTCTGTGTGTTTTTAGCTGTGTGTGTGTGTGTGTGTGTACTTGCGCTGTCCAAGATGCATTTATGTCCACGCGGTCAAGTGTGCGCAAGTGCACACTCTCATCCTTATCAAATGAGATAAAAGCTAGCTCAGTATGACTACAACCTCCTAATAGCAGCAGTGACCTTCAGCCATGCATTAGCAGTCCTATAGGACTAGAAGCTAGATAAGAGTGCTGTTTTCATACATGTTAACAGCCATGTGGGACCTTTTCAGATGGGTGTCTTCTTATCAGGGGGATGTATGTACAATTCTGACTGGCTGCCTGGGGTATTTTTTTAAGTGTGTTGCAGGATGAACATTCATGGCTCAAGGTGATCTCCATTCAAAGACAGAGCTAGACCCAAGATAATTTCCCTTCCTCTCTTTCTGCAACAGTTAGCTCAAGACTAAGTTAACTTTAGTTGGGGTGAACAAAGTTCCAATGTTAAACTTTACCAGCCAGGAAAACTATAAATTTGAGAATTAAAGGACAGTTGATTTTATTATTATTGATATTATTATGGCACGCTATTGGTATTTTAAAACTCAGGTTTCAAACTCTGTATGTCAGGCTAAATCTTGAGAGCAAATGTGCATAAGATGATGCACAAGTTATCTGGAATATTTCCATTTAATGGAATGGTGCAGCAGTGTAAACGTCAAATAGCTAGATGGTTTTTCTAACCTTAAAGGAGAACTTTTTTTTATGAATAATTTTCACGAAAAAGTCTTTTTGAAGGTCTTGGAGAGTACAACTGCATATGTGAAAAACAGTTGTATCTAGCCTCTTTGGGTCTAGAAGGAGAAGTGTGAAAATGAAAAAAAATAAATAAATCTTGGGATGTGGAGTTAGAAAGAAGTGAAGTTACCAGACTTCTGTAGGCCGCCCTTCAACTTTGTTTGAGGCTAGCGGTTCAAGGCTACATTAGCTGCTACTAGCATAACACACCCGCAACTCTAACCGAACTGTCTGCAGTCGAGTTGCGTAGGCGCCAGGTTTTGATATGGAAGGAGAATCCGTGGTTATCTCTGGTTCTACTGCATTGATTTTGATCCGTTTTTGAAAACTGTCCATCTTGAGTCCAACAATGTTGTGAATGATAAGTGAGTTACTGAGTCGTATCCTTATTTTGACAAACCAGGTCCTCCTTCTCAATTTAAATTAGTGATTCACAACCATTTAAAGGCTTTAAAAAGTAGGAGAACCCCTCACCTGTAAAGCTGTCCATTATTTCCCTTGTAATGTTTCAATGTTTTCTTGAATGCACACAAACACACACACACACTCACAGCAACTGTAATCTTGTTCATAACCCATCCCAAAGTCTAAAATACATTTTGAAATAATATTAATTGCATAGTGAAAACATAATTTGTCTCAGTTGCTCTTTGTAAACAACATACCTTGTATGACAGACGTGCACAAATATATACACACACATCACACACAAAGCTGTATTAGATGTAAACAGGCTGGTTTACAAAGAAAAAGTATAGCGCTAGAGGCAAACCAACATTAAAAGGTGGTGCTCAGTCAACAGCTTAATGTAGAAATATTTATACAGACATAATGAACCGCAACGATTAAACACAAGTCAGGATTACCAACATGTGTTTGTAAGTGTGTGTCTGTGCGTGCGGTACTGTAAATGATGTGCAGCAGCGGCAGAAGTAACTCCCCTAACTTACTTAGCATTGCCTCAGGTACACATCAAACACACACACACACACACACACACACACACATGCAGTCATTAGTAGGCAACCCACATTTTTAACAGGAGCCACCTACTCGACACCAACAGAAAATTCTCCTCTTCTCTCTGCTTCTCTCCTGTAATCCATCTTCCTTTCCTATCCACCGCCATCCTTTCTCAGCTTCTCTTCTTCTATTGCTTCTTTACTTGCCTCTCCTCTCCCTTCCTCTCTGTACCTTCTTTATCCCCTTTGCTGCCTCTTCTCCCAATTTCTTCTCCTCCTCTCATTTCTTCTTAAGAGAGAGTGACAGCAATCATGTGCATCAGAAATTATCAACGGGAAGAACTGCAATAAGCTCACAATATCCATCTAAATGCAAAATATGTTTGGAATGAGTACACACTGAACTTGCTTTGTGAATTTAGATTCACACACACACTCATACATAACCATCAAGAACTGTTTTTTGATTACTAGGCATCCTGTCGAGTTTGCACACCTACCCCCAGTGGCTGAACAATACCTTTTGTTGCATTTTAAAACAGTGTAATGACCCTTTACCTCTCTATAACAGAGTGAAAATGGTAAATCGTCTCTCCCTCTCTCTGTGTGTGTGTGTGTTCTCGCTGCATTTCCACTGAAATGTCAGAGTGAAGGGCTTAATGTGATAATTTACATAGAGGACCAGCAGTGTAATGTTGCATAGAAAACAAATGAACTGATGAATTGTAATGTGTGTTTAAGAGCAGTATCTATACAATATGCCATGGGTCTAAAATTATCTGAGACTGAGATATCTTGCAAGAAAACAGGGGGAAGGTAAAGACAGAAAATGTCTTTCCAAGGCAGGGAAAGAGACAGAGATGGCAGAGACACAAATTTTAAAGGACAGTGTCTGTACTCCTCTACACCCCGGTTACATAGAATTTTCTTTGAAAATGTGAGAAACAGAGACAGCAAGAGAAAGTCAGGGAGAGGCGGTGAGAAGCCGACGAGGACTAAGACAGTCAGAAAAGTCCACAGATCCTGACTGCCTGTCTTTCCGTATTTGTTCCATGTGCTACTCATGCCAATCAGAAAAGTATAGCATCCTTTCAGGGTTAGTTGCTGTCTCGTTTTACTGTCTTTTCTCAACTCCATCAGACCTTAAAGCAGGTGGCAATGCAACAGATTGAAAATACAGCAACAGTTATACATTGTTGGGAAAAAAAAAATGCTTCTTTCAAGCTCAAGTGTCCCACAGAGTCTGCAAAACTGACATTCTAACTGCTCCAAAGTAGTTGCCATATTCATGAATAAGTAGAGGTTGGGTGTTTCTTGATTCATGCATTTACCTTGTTAACATAAACTATTCTTAACCCTGAAGCTTTTAAATAGCATTTTTTTTCTTTTCTAGTTCTTCAGTTCTACAAATCATGACCAGTGTTGGTTAGTGAAGCACTACACAATAACATAACTGATTAATTATGACATCAACATTAGTCGGTTTCATCGCCATGTGTTCAGCAGAGACTCTGTTGTGTTAGCTTGGTGCAAGAGCTGGAGGCAGCCAGCCTTAGGCAAAAGAAGAGAAAAGATAAGTTTTATGCTTTCTGGTATCTCCAAGTTTTATTTGCTAGTTTTGCCTTTTTAGCCCACTGATGTTTGCATAGTGGAAGGTGTGAGGACAGGACCTCTAGGGGGCTGCGTGCTAAGTTACCGAGGCTAAGCTAGCTGTCGATTGTTATTCGCTAAATGCTTCCCAATGTAGGTTGGCTGTTGGTCAAAGCATAATGTGTTAAATACAGATGCCATGTATGGGTGCAGGATCTTTGGAGTTGTTAGAGGGCACTTTTCATGGAGCTGGAAAAGTAATGTAACTAATTACTACTACTAATCAGTAAGTAAATAAAGAAAGTAGAGTTTATTTAGTATAGGCCCGCTGCTAAGATCAGGCTCCGGTAGATGTATGGTTTCACTCAGCTGCTGCCACTTTCCCTCTGATAACTCAAAACCCAAATGTCTGATGACTAAAATCCATCTTCCAGTTAAAAGATACAGTTAAAAACAACCAAGATCTGAAAAATGTATCATAAAAATGTGGCTTAAAACCGGATAAAAGTCAATTTAAGACCATGTTTCTGACAGCATTTCTGGCGGGCAGCCACAACGCCAACACATGTGTGATTCCAACTCCTGGATGTTATCACTTCTACTATTGAACAATGAGTAACATGATTACTTTTGCAATGTGTAACGAGTAATGAATAATTAAAAACATTTCCACATTATCTCAGCTGTCATATTTCACTAATAAAGCATGCCAAAGCATGATGATAAATGGCTATGGTGGCACTTGGAGGCTGGCTACATAAATATTATTTGATTGTCTTACTATTTATTCAGGAAAGTTGACTGAGAACATCCTGTAATTCTTCAGATTGTGGTTGCAGGGCAGCTAGAGTTGTACATGTTCATACTCAGTGTCAGGCCTGAGGGTTGCTTGTTGTCCAATTGTTGGCCACTGAGCATCTCCAAAACTACTGGGGACTTGGCTTGCTCAGCTAGGGGACATACCTTGCTCAAAGGTACCTCGCTGATAATTGCAGAGTGACGGTGTGTCTTGTTCACTTTGTTTTCCGTGGATTTCTCAGCTGATTCTCAAATGCAAGCAATTCTCTGTTCACATGCTCTCCTTTGTGGTCATTAGACTTCCACCACCTCCACCTCCAATACTGCCTGAAAAATACAACTTCACTTCACCCCTCTGATTTCCTTATAGTGGGGATTGCAGTCAGTAGTCAGCTGGTTTGACAGTTAAGATTGTAGTGTGCTGGCTCTGTACTAAAGGCATTAGCATTTAAATTTAACTGCCTGAAGGTATCATACATCAGAGTCTTGGATCTATCCGTTTCTAAGTTTGGAAGAGACTTCTTCATTTTACACTGAGAGTGAAGTGTCAAAGGCCATTGGAATAACATGTATGTTCTATATAAGGCGAAAGCAGTTGGATTTATAATGGCATGTGCTAATGCATCACATATTGGGGACACGTGGACTTGGTTTCAAGCGTTCTTCAGACTTCTAAAACTGTCTAAAATCTAATAAGGTTTGGGCATGTCATCTGTGTGTACATATGTTAATTTTAAGAAGGAAATTAACCTTTTAGATCAATATTTATGTCTCCAGAGGGTGTCTTGGATCAAAGCGTTGGACTCATTAATTTTTCCTGGTGGAAATCATATTTTCACACCACAAAAATGGTGGAAATCACATTTTGAAACACTGTTTTCTGTTTTAGGCTTTTTTTTTAGGATTAAGATTTTTATACAAAAAAAGCAGTAGCATTGACGTAATATATATTTTTTCTGACTCAATTAAATTACCCCAGAGGTTGTTGTTGACTGTGATCATGGGCAAAATAGCAGTGAAGTGAGTACATGATGCGAGTACTGAGCAACCCATAATCACAGTGTAAAAAGGCCCTCAGGGGTATTGGCCTTGCTAAACAATAGTAACCAGTGTATCTGTACTGTCTGGAAATTTTTCTTCAAAGAAACATGTATGAGAATAAAGAACGAGAGAAAACAAAAGGGATCACTAACTAGCTCCCAAGCTACCGTAAGACATGGCTGCAAAGTTGAAGCCAATCTTTGATCACAGAGACTTCTTGGTTTAAAACGGGTGCAGACTTTCAATAGATCTGGCTAGAGTTGCCATCAGTTTTAATGGTAGAATATGTGTTTAGTGGAGCAAACATTGAATCACAGATAAGAGCGTTGGCCCTTTGTTTCCTTATGTGTTCATTTTGCTGTTTTTTTTTTTTTTTTTTTTGATGCAAACACTTTGCAGATGCTGTGATATCTGGAGAAACAAATTGCATCGTTGTAAAGGAGTCTTCACCCCAGGTGGTTCTTAGCCTCTGGGAATCCACTACAATCATGGAGCATACAAACTTGGAGGGTGTTATCCAACTTATACCACTGCCACTTATCAACAAAATGCCCTGTGTAAAGCTATAGTTAATTTACACAAATAAATATGTTTTAAACAACATAAAATATGGTTTCTGAGCCTCAGAAAATATATCATTTGGAAACAAGTGAGAGAAAGAGAAGTTTACTGATTGCTTTTAATCCAAAGAATTGAGAATAGCGGTGCATTTTGATACACAATGTTATCGAAAACTGTCTGTCCAGTGAAGATAGCGTTACACAGCACTCTCTCTCTCTCCCCTCTCTGCCATAGATACACTGGCTTGCTCTTTCTCTCTCACTCCCTCACTCTTACTTGTGACTTCTCCGTATCTCTTTATTTCTGTGCCGTTTTGGTTGCATTTCCTTTCCGACAGTCTCTCATTTCCTCTACAGCTGCCCCTTGGACTTGGGCTACAGGATTCAACATTGCTTACATAATACAGCCTAGATCCGCTATTTAAGTCCCCTTCCTACCATTAGTTAAGTTGAAGTTTCATTACAAATCACTGTTGAAAAATAAAAACATGTTTTGATGTGACAACGTTATGGTTACGGTTACGTTTAGGCACAAAAATATCTTGGTTAGGCTCTTCTTATACACATATTCACCTGTTGAATAAACATAACATAAAATACAAAAAAAGAAACAAGAATACATTATGCGTTACTTTAATGTCTGACATTAATAACACAATGACGACATCACTGCTGACTATAGTTAATGCTGATCAATTTGACGCTCAGATTGACGTAGCTTACATTGAATGCACCTCACTGGCTGCTTGTTACAGAAGGAAGGAAAACATCTTTAATTTTGTCGTATTTCTTAAGTGTATCATATTGTTGTTATCTTGTAGCCGGTGGGGGATAAAGATGCATACCTTTTTCACAACTTTACAACTAACTTATACAACTTGGAGAAACATGTTATGTCCATACATGTTTACAAAGGATGTGCAATGACAATAATAGTCCTCCCGAACGTCAGTTCCATGCTACTGAGCTCCGTCAGCACACTTCACCACTTTACTCCGCAGTAAACTATTAACACTAACATATACTAATATAAATTCTCTGTCCGCTACACTCAGAAATAAAACACCCCAGAAAAGGAGCTCTTTCTCTCTAGGAGGCCAAACGTGCAGGTGCTTAAGCCCCCTTTGAGGTCTATCTATTCACATGCCTACACAGCAGTATATAACAGTGTCATCAGCGTAAAATTATTTATATAGATTGTGAATAAAAGTGGACCTAATACAGAGCCCTGTGGTACACCGTTGTAGATGGATACAATATCAGAACATACACCATAATATCTAATACATTGAGACCTATTTCCAAGGTCATTTGAGAACCAAGGGATTGCTTGCCTAAGAAGTCTAGTTTTTAAAAAACATGGTTGAAAGCAACCATGGCAACTATGTTGAAAGCTTTGGACAGATCAATAAAGAGTGACTTGTCAAGTGCAAAAGAAATGTCATTTACCACATTCAGTGCAGCTGTGATGGTGCTATGTTTTTTTCTAAAGCCTGATTGATATGTGGATAAAATGACATTGGTGTATAGAAACTCCTTTAGTTGATCACTCACAAGAGCTTCAAGAATTTTAGCCAGTACTGATACATTAGATATTGGCCTATATTTATTTAAAATAGTGAGGTCACCCCCTTTTAATAAAGGGAGAACAAAAGCAGTTGTCTATATCCTAGGATTCTCCTTATTTTCCACTGTAAGGTTTAAAAAGATATACAAGAGGCTCTGCTACAAAATCAGCTGCCAATTTCAAAAAGTAAGATCGAGTTAATAAGATCAGGTTCAGGATAAGGTCAATAAGATCAGGTCCTGAGGGTTTTCTAGGATCTAAAGATTTTAGGGCTTTATGAACTTCCTGCATAGAAAAAGGTGCAAAAGTAAGAGACTGACCAATATACACTGGAAAGTCAGTACAGGGTGCACAGACGCAGAACAATTAGAGTCAAACAGAGAGCCAGAAGATATAAAATGCTTGTTAAAACAATTCAATATCTCCATTTTGTCATGAACAGCAACAGAATCCTTCATAACAGATGTAAGTGCAGCTTGAGAGTTTTTGCTCACAGAAAGGGAGTTTATGGTTTTCCAAGATCTCCTAGGGTCATTTAGATTTTCAGTGGTGACAGACAAATAATATTCTGATTTGGCTTTCTTGATAAAAGAGTAACATTTGTTTCTTACTTGTCTAAAAATAAGCCAATCAGTGGTAGAACCTGTTGTCCTGGCTTTAGCCCAAGCCAAGTTACCCTCATGAATAGTATCCGCTAGCTCAGAGTAAAACCAGTGGTTATCACGCCTCTTTACTCTGTATCTATGGGCATGTGTATTTATGATTTGTGTAAAACCATCATTAAAGAATGTCCAGGCTGTCTCCACATCAGGGATCAGCTTTATTCTACTCCAGTTAAAATGAAACAAATCATGATAAAAAATCCCTGTTCATTAAAATGTTTACTGTTTCCTGTTGCAAATGATGCATGGCTTTCATTTAGAGACCTTAGTGTTCCTGATAGCAACAACAACCCAATGGTCACTTCGGTCATTGCAAAAACACCAACAGCTGGAAAATTTATGAGGAATATTAGTCAGAATAAAGCCAATTAAAGCAGGTTTATCAGGGCATTTATGATTTGGATGAGTGGGTGAATTAATGTACTGGGTAAAATTGATGGAATCACAAAAAGATTTAAAATTGTCCGATACTGGCTTAAGCCAATCAGTTAAGATCGCCAACTAAAACAATTTCACTATAATTTAGTCTGGATAAAAGGTGCATCAAAGACAGCAATGCATCGTTTAAGGCAAATGGAAGCCTATAACACCCAACAACAGTTATACAGAGCAGAGGCCCTTAGCAATTTCCACGTTCACTGACATTGAAACTGAAACTGAAAGAAATTCCAATTGCTTGCAGATTAATTCAGACAGAACTACCCTGACGTGAAATTTTGATTTTTATATAAATAGCAACACCGCCACCTTTCTTTGGTCTGTCAGCACAATGAACATTGTATCCGTCCATGTCAATATCTTTATCAATGACTGATTTTGTCAGACAAGTTTCAGATATTACAACAATGTCCGTTAATTTTACCCATATCCCAATCATATCCATATTGGATAACACACTGCGTACATTGAGATAAACAATATTTAGACCTGACAGATTTAAAATCAGATGGCGTCTGAATACATTGCAACTCATGGCCGGATGCAAGTAATAGTAAAACAATCAACCGTTTCTGTTTAGCAACATTACATGACGATTCCTTCAACAATTCATTTGTTAAATCTGAAGTAGATCTCTCATTGAATGCAAAGTAGTTATATTAAGCCAGAAGGGTTTGAAGGCAGGGTAAGTCTCTGGGTAGATTTCATGATAAGTTCATTCAACCACTTCGGGGTTTGTACGGCTTGTAAAATAGCTATAGAGCAAGTGCATCCATGAGCAACGTCCAGCAGGCAACACACATTGTTAGATGTACTCACCCAGGCACGATCACTTGCTCGTAAGTCCCACACAGACAACGTGCAAAGTAAAGTCACGAGAAACGCCATCGTCTCCGTCCAGAGAATGTGTGGGTGTGTGTGTGAGTGCACAGCAGGCTGCGGGCAGAGGAGCGGAGATAGGGAGAGAGAGGAGGAAGAGATGCAGAGGTGTGGCCAGGTGGAGAGGCCAGGTAGGTGGAGACTGAGAGGTGCAGGAAGTCCTTAAGACCCAGGAGAGTTGGAAAGATAGATTCAGATAATGATGGTCTCATACTGTTCATAAAATAAGACTTGTTAGTAAAAACAGACAATACTTAACACTGACGTGGACTGACACGCTGCCATCTTAGATCTCATCAATTAATCAATCAGTAGTCAGTTTTTTTTAAAGCGTAACAGTCTGCACTAAAATATGCAGGGAGATAATGTGCACTGAGTTATTGGAAGAGTGTCTGTTTTTAAGGTTCCCCCTTCATTTTCCTGTTAAGGTGGAATGCTAGTCTTTAGTCAAGCATCATTGAGCTGTCACAGATCAATCTCAGCTCTTTTGTGTCGAGCTCATTCACTTTCACACGGAGCTACACTAAACTGTCCAAGGTAATTGGGATAACATATTTGGGTTTTGTTTTTAAGGTGTGGAATCAAGTCTCGGTGTTGAGTTATTTCTATTGGCAGCCTGTCTCCTCGCCCGCTGAGTCAATCAGTCTGGGTCTGTCTCTTTGTTAACAAGTCCTGTGTGTGTGTGTGTTTGTTGGGGGGGGATGTTTGTGTGTGCTTAGAGAGAAGGAGAGCACAAGCTTTTTGTTATGGCGGTCTCAACAGAAACTGGGCTGTATATAACCAAGATGAAAGTATGTGTGTGAATGTGAGAGATACGCCAACAGAACAGGAAGTGAGAAATATAGGCAGAGAATCAAAAGGCAGAGGTGGAAACACAGCGGTGTGCTGATTTGTCTTCTGAGCTTTTGACTGGATTAAAGCATACTACGTCTGCTCTCTCTAAACATATCGTACAGCGTTCTGCTCTTCAACAAATCATGTGGCAATAATACTATATAACATCTACACAAAACCAAATTTCATCACTTTTATGTGTCAAAAATGACTCTTCCTTTTCTGTCGGTCAGCAAAGAACAATATTGTCATTTTCGGGTGATTCAAATGTAAATGCTGTTAAGCGAGGTGCAACTCAACCACAAGTACCACCAAAAACCAAAAATCTAAGCAACTGCAATAGCACACACACACGGAATAACAAAGGCAACACAGTCACTTAGGATTTTACTCAGTATAAACAGACATTTAAAAGAAGACAATCACGGTGACGCTTACACGGTTGTAACAATGCTTATGTGCTATGAAAGACTCAGCGTGTTCAACAAAATGCACCTCTTTGTGTTTATTTAGGGAGAGCATTCAATGCGTTAAAGACTTGAATGACCTGGAAAATACAGTAAATCGGAGGGTGTGGTGAAAAGTCATTGTCAGTTGCCTTATTTGCCTCTTAATACGATGTATAAACAAGCCAAAAACAAAGCTGATTACAACTGTGAATGGAGGCTTTTCGGGCCCAGGGACATGTTATTTTCTTTTGCCAGGAACTGAGATGCCATCCCTCAGGCACACCCTCAGAGCCAAAAACTAACAAGCTGTTTTACAGCTAAGTCAGAAGTAACAATGAACAGCTTTTAAAGTTCACTCTGAGTGAGTGAAAAAAAGAAAATCAATCCAAGAAAATGAAAAGTATCCATATACATGTAGGCTGTAAAAGATATACGCGGTCATGTTCACTTTTCAGAGAGAAAGTGTGCGAGACCGTTCTTGCCATGACAGCACATGCAGCTCAACGCTGTCAAATGTCTCATCTGATACAGTGAATCACACACATTGACACACTCTGTCAAATGTCCTATCACCCTCTCCTACAGATACACATAAGCACGCACACACACACACATAAATCTTTGACAGCCATCCAACTCCTTGTCATGCAGGCCCACACATTACAAATGCATGCATAAACATACACGTGTTCACACATACACTGACATTGTCAGAAGCCTCGTCATAAACACCCACACTGCCTGTCTCAGTCACAGACCCACACTGAAACAGACGTGTGTAGTGATTTCTGACAGTCAGTCATGGTGTCCATGTGCTCCGTTGTCAATCAGGTTTCATGACCACAAGACCTTAAAGCTCTATTTCGACCTCACTCTGACAATCACCGTGGTCTTTACTTTAAATGATGCCATCGTCTACCTATCCTCAAAACCATATACCAACAATGTCATGTGACTGACTGTAAGAGGTTTGGCTTGCCGTCTTTAAGAGCTTCACTCGCCTCATCCGAGACCTGTAGGTAAGCTGTGTATGTTTGTGACTCCACTATTAACAGTCCATCACTGGATTGAAAGTGTTTTTTTCCCTTTTGTGGTTTTCACCTGCATTTAAACGGCAGCTTGTGTTAACCTCTTCTTTTCGTTTCTAGTCTAATTTGTTGCACCTGATACTAAGCAATTATTTCAGCTTGCAGCTTCAGGTAAGTGAGGTTTGTCTCATACTGTTCATTTCATACAGTTTTTTTCCCTCAGGAGTAAGTTAATGAAACAGTTCAGGCGTGATTACTAAGCAGTCTCTTCCTATATTAATTTGAACTGGGTTCACTTATTCTCTCTGTTTACTCGCTGTTTGCAGTAAATGGGGTTTTTACCTCTGTGTGCAACAGGTGGGATTGTTTACTTTCTTCTCCCTGCATATGAGATACATAGGGATTTAAGTTTGTTATTATTATTATTAAATGCTGATTGTGTTGCCTTTAGCCCCTGTTCACTGTGAGGGAGAAATCTGGTCACTTATTTGCTGCATGTCTGTGGATTTACAGTAACGATGTTACTACACATTCCCCGGTTACCTTCATAACCTGGTTTCTCTGAGTAACGTGGTTACTTACATGCATGTAAGCATTTTTCGCTGCATTCTTGGCTTGAGCGGAGTTTTGGTGTCAAAAGAAATTTGACCAAACAGTGAGAGAGTTACAGTGAGAGAGGTGGAACATAAATTTCCGAGTAGTTCAGCTCTTAATGCCACTTATTTTTACTGAATTTGACTAAAGGCAATGGTGCGCTTTGCATGCAGTCTGCATATGGATTTGTGAGAAGTAAGGTGATATTATACTACCCACAATATGTATGTTCCTTTGGGTTTTATGTGGCAGGTTGAACATTTACTCTATGCATCAAGCTCTCCGAGTTACCTCATTGATAGGAAGGTGACTACCAGCGAGTGACACCATCGGCCTGCAGGTAAAGCAGATAGTGAATTGGAAATGTCAAGTTGTGAATTTCAAACAAAATATGGGCAAAAATGAAGAGAAACCAAACCAGTTTGAAATGTCTTTTTGTTCTCTTCTGACAAAATGTGGCTGTTATCAGTGATTTTTTTTTTTGAAGATAAAAAAACACATATAAGATTGGAATATTTTCAAGTGTAGCCCTCAGCTTTTTTGCAGTCCGCAGATGTATTTATTGACAGCATTCTGGGTATTTTAAAAAATATTTGATCCTGCAGCTTAAGAGAGATTTCATAGTACAGGTTTGTTCTCCTATTATAGGTTTGTTCAGAGCTCGATTTGACAATGATAGATCTGATCAGTAATTTCACCCTTTTTATTTTCCACTCACTGCCCGAGGTTTATGAGTAATTGGTTGGTAAATTTGATGATGCAATCAGGGCCAGTTGATGCACGGGCTTTATTAACAGGAGTGACAGAGATGATCGATATCAAGAAACATGGGTCACAACTATGCAATTCAAAACAAGTCCTCTCTGCTGGTGGGTTGTCTGCATGAAAATACCAAAGACACAAAAGTCTGAGAGAAAAAAGGTCCAAAATCTTCCTGTGATACAGAGAATATCTTTGTTTTAGGATTTTAGAAATACCAGGTTCATTGTAATTTATTTACAATTAAAAATATACATATACAGCGTATTAATCCCTGGGTTTGTGGGGGGTATCCTATCATTTTTTTGTCTATTTGATTTAACTTTTTAAGACACTAGCATTATAAAAACATCTCACCCCATGACTTAGGCCCATAAGAGATGCTGCGTTTCACCCTTGAGAAACTGTCCAACAATCTATGGGTCCTGATTCATAGTTTTAGAAAACCGCTGTCATAAGCCATTTTGTTAAAAGTTTGTTCATCACTGCTGTTGGGTCCTTTAGGGGGTGGGGTGGTAAAGTCATCAGTTGTTGGGTGTTTGACATTTTTGGGAGAAACACTTCAGATGTTGACCTTTATGTGAAATCATTAGCCAGAATGAGACAACAGCTTTAGCCAAGCCACTTTTTCTCTCACTGCTCTTCTTCTTCTGTTGTCTTTATCTCTTTATCTTCTCCCTTGTGCTCTTTCACTCATCTTTTTCTCCTCTCCATGTCTTCCTTATTACTTTCTTGCTCATTATTTTGTCTTTATTCTACCTCTTCTCATTTGACCTTTGTTCAGTTGTCTTAATGTTCAAGGAGAATGCTGAGAAAAGGACATGAATTTTGGGCTGGATTCCTTTGGTTCGGTGCCATATAAGGAGAATGCATATATAAGCAGTATGTGGTGTATTGCCAGGAGCAGTGATGAAGAAGGGGTCATACGGCATGAAAATAGCCGGCGCTTTCGAATTAAACAAATTTAGATCTCCAGTGAATGCTCTGATGTGAGTGATTAACAATGAGAAGGAATCCTGGCAGCCTAGAAATTAAGCGTTATGGTAGCTAAGTGTTTCTGAACCATGTCAAATACCTGATCAGTACTGAAAGAAAATACGTTTTTTGTAAATTGGCTTGCTGATAACTCATCACATTAATTTCATGCTTTTAATGTCAGGCCACTGACTTGCATTTCTTCTGGAGGCAGTCCTGGTGCTATGTTAGCCAACACCTTCTGCATATTATACAGTACACAGGCCCAGAAGTTATGTGATGTAACTGTAGCTCTGTGATTACAGGCAGAGCTCATTAATGCAGCTGTAAAGGCTTCTCTTAAATACATATATGCATGTAGACTGGCAAAATTAAATCGGCACAGGACATTTTTTGGGGGCTTTTATTCTGAACAGGAAAATGTGGTGTTCAGATGAGATAGAAAAATATTAAAATATTTAAAACAAAACATGCAGAAGCTTCTCTGCTGTATGTGCAGCTCTTGTAGATAAATAATAATAATAATAATAAGGACCAGTGGAGGACTCTCCTCTATCCACTGTGACAATTAGTCCTATCTAGTCTGCTTAAGGTGCAACACCGAAGCTCTTCACTGTATTCCCTACAGTAGTAGTATCAATAACCATGAACTACTGGTGCTAAACCACCCACAACAAAAGACTGCAGGAATAAGTATGATAGTACAAAAGAGTGCAAAAATAACTATAATGGCTCATCCCTATAACACAAAGAGACCACAAATTCACAATGAATGTGTAAACTTAAATACATAATAACTTGTGTGCACTATTTGTGCTTTGCTGAATAGCGTATTTGTACTCAGGCACACCTGTGGTCTATATTAGGTGAATAAGCTGTTCGCTTCCTGTTTCCAACAGTGAGTTGGGACAGTTTTTAAAAAAAATATAAGTACGATTGTCGTGGTGTTTACTGTCGCCATGATGATGAAGGTTGCCTAACTTTAAGGAAGTAACTTTAACCCACACCCTGTTTCAATTGATCATTTTAACCCAAACCATGATCTTTCCCTAACTCTAACCAAGTGGTTTTTGTGCCTAAACCTAACCAGACCTTAAACACAGCGTTGTCACACTGTAGAACATTATTATTTTTTAGCAGTGATTTGTCACAGATTTGGAAAGTACAGACAAATTATGCTGTCCTACCAATTACTGCTGATAGAGGCGCCATGTTAGAAAAACCTCCTAATGTACTTATGTGTAAGCTGTAAACAGAACCATGTTCCCGTGCATGCTGCCTTACACAGAACTACTCTCCGGAGACTGAAAACATAATCATCATCAATCAATCATTATTAGTCTTGGGAGCCATTTCTAAATAAAATACTGTAATCACACTCTTCGTGGCCAAGGAACATGTGACCCAGTGCAGCTCACTGATGTATTTTTAACAGTGTTTGGACAACAACAGAGATCTACTACAACACAGAGGAAAAATATAGATCAAGCTTTGGATACAAACACAGTTCTTGTAGATCAATTCATTGCTGGCTTGGTTCTGCACATGAGATTTGTTGACAGTAAGAAAATATAGAAAATTGCTAGCCTTATCTTTTAATACTGTGTTTTTCTTCCTACATTGTTTCTCGGATGATGTCTAAAATTTAAAAAAAAAAACAGGCACCAACAAAAATGTTTAACACTCTTTTTAAAAGATCGTGGGTAATTTGAGTGCCAACACTTAACACCACTTCGCTTGACTAGACACTAATAATGACCTTCAGGTAAGTATCTCTCTCCTAAATGATTGTACAGCAGTACAGAGAAGAACACTTAATTTGTACTTCAGCCTCTCTAAAACAGTTTGTTTGAACTCTATGCATTAAATGTTGAAATCACAGTCAGAGCTCAAAAACTAGCAAACCCCGCTTTCCTGCTCTCTTCTTCCCTCTTGGGTTCTTCTTAGCTGGACTGTGAAGGCTGTGCACAATCTCTCTCCTTCCTCTTCTTCAATTAACCAAACCTTATTTCTGGGCAACAGCAACTGCGTGAACCATTAATTGCAGAGTTGAGCTAATCATTATGAAAGAAAAACAAATGCTCTATTATATTTTCCTGGGTGCTGGGTAATTTTAATCAGCTCACATAAAAGAATAATATCTTGGTGGAGTTGGATAATGAATAAATGAGGATTTTTCATCACTTAATGTGTGTGTACACAGCAGTATGCGTGTGTTCTCTAACTTTCCCCAAGGAAACTGCTTCGGTGTGTGTTTGTGTGTGACAGAGCAATAAGAAGAATGTGTGTGCATGTTTAAATGAGCGGGTATCTCTATGAGTGCATGTGTATTTATATAAAAATGTATGCGCGTGCATGGAAGCTTTTATGTCCCTGCGCCTGTGTGCCCTAAATTGTTTCCCAACTTGATTAATGCATTTTTTTTTACTAAACTACATATTTCCCCACAGGCCATTTTTGAGGCCCATAAAATGATTGGTTGTTTTGCACGTTTTGGGATCTGACTGTTTGACTGAGAGTAGGCTGGTGCATGCTGGGATATGAATGGGTGTGATTTGGACAGAAGGCAGTGGGTGTTAGTGTCTAGTTGTTTTTCATGCTTCATCGCTTTGTTTGTGACGAGGCCTCTTAGCTTGGCTCTCATGTACACTTACATCTCAGTGACAGGGGATCATTCTGTAAGATGAGATGATTATCAACACGTCATATGTAAACTGGGGATTCTTATATTTTATTAACTCAGTATTCAACTCAAGAAATCTGCTCTCCCAGCAAGCCCTCACACTGACATTAGAATTTCTATTTATGTGGGGCTTTTTTTCCTATCTTTATTCCAGAGCATGATCTTTCAATTTGAGAGCATGATTTATTGATTTCATGTTCATATTTTGTAATTCTTCCCCTCAAACCCTGCCCTTACACTCATATAGCTCTTGCTTGTGCTTATATTTGCTCTGCTTATAACTATATGCTTGCACTCAGATATATTTTTGCTTTCACTTATTTCCTGTGCTTCAACTCAACTCTTCGCACTCAGGCTGCCTCTGTGCGTTCGTGAAAACTGAGAGCAGAGCAGAAATATGAGAGCAGACTTTTCACGAGTGCGCACAGGAGCAGCCTGACCGCGAGGAGAGGGGCTGAAGCTGGAGCGTGGGAAATCGGTGCAAGTAGCAATATATCTGAGTGCAAGCATACAGTCTGAGCAGAGGCAGAGCAAATCTAAGCACAAGCAGGAGCTATTTGAGTGTGAGGGCAGGGTTTGAGGGAGAATTACAAAATCTGAATGTTAAATCAATAAATCATGCTCTCAAATTGAAAGACCACGATCTTGAATAAAGATAGGAAATGAATGCCATAATGTTGTAGTGAGCAATATAAAAACCATTTAGATTGAATTGAATTCAATTAATTGTTATTGCATATAGTAATCTCATCAACTGTATATAGAGATGGACATAGCGAGATTTGACGTCACCCATCGGTTTGCATTGGAGCCAGTTTGAAGTCCAGAGTTGCACCTTATGATCGATGCCTTCTTTTCCATTTGGAGCAAGGAACTTCCAAATCCGGAGTGCATGGTGATGCCTTTCACCCTTGGGAAACACGGCCTTCTACCTTGGACCAAAGCGAATGCTAGCTTACTGGAAACACAGAGCGGTGCACGCTTGAGCTAACATTAGCTACTTTAGCTGTGTTATGCTAACAGGGCAGGTATTGCAATCAAGTAACATTAAACTTGAGCAGAACAGTCTGACTCAGGGTGAGTCCAGGAGCCGGAGAGAGCAGTAGATGTGCAAACTGTCAATCAACACCCAGACAGCAGACATCAAAGCCTACTATAAATCTTCAAATCTTATAAATGGAGCAAAAATTTCCAAAATGACCATGAGCACACTTATAAGAGGGCCTGAATTTTGTGATTGAGACCATAATGACTTTGTATTTCTAGAGAGAAGTTCACTCTGTTGAATGGGAGTCAGTCAGAGCCAGAGATCTTTTGGAGCCAGCATCTAGCGGCCATTGGTGGTATTGTACTTTAAGCTTCTTCCACATTGGCTTCAGCCTCAAGAGGTGGTAGTTGTCACTTGAGTAATAAATCAAAGATTAACACAACTGCCCAGAGCTAATGCAAAATTGAGCATTAAACAGTCAGAACACACTCACACATATATATACAGATATCCATACAACATATACACTCACATATAGCAGTTAAGCATAAAGTGAAGTAATGCAAAAACAGATTACTGTGCAAAAAAGTAAGCCATCTATCCATTTTTAGTTGCTTGTACAGGTTGGGGTGGCAACAGGCCATGCAAAGTAGCCTAGAAATTATTTTCCCTAACCACATCCTCCAGCCCTTCCTGGTGGATCCCGAGGCGCTCCCAGGCCAGATGGGATATGTAATTCTTCTAGCGTGCCCTGGGTCTGCCTCGGGGTCTCCTCCAAGTCAGACATGCCGGGAATACCTCCACAGGGAAGCATCCAAACCACCTCAAGTGACTCCTTTTAACGTCATGCAGTAGTTCTGCTCTGAGCTCCTTCCACATATCTGAACTCCCCACCTCTATCTCTGATGGTGAGCCCAGCCACCCTGTGAAAGAAACTCAATTCGGGGAACTTGTATCTGTGCTCTCATATGTTCACCTATGATCATGTAAAGCTCATGATCATAGGTGAGGCTTGGAAAGTAGATTATTCAATAAATCAGGCTCACCTCAATCTCACCACAGCAGTCTGGTACAGTGTCTGCATTACTGCTAATGTGGCACCAATCTGCCTGTCAACCTCACATTCTGTCTTACCCTCTCTCATGAACAGGACCCCCAGAAACTCCTATTCTTGGGTCACTCACTACACTATTTTCTGGCAGATTACTGTGGCATCAGTCTTGGAGGCACTGACTCTCATCCCTGCCGCTTCACACTTGACTGCAAGCCTTCACATTCTGATGAAGACATTAGAACCACATCATCTGCAAAATGCAGTGAGCATATTAAAGGGGTGGGAGTTGTTCCACACCCCGTCACATCAGTTCAGAGAATGAAGAACTCAGGGGAAGAAGCTTTTCTTGAGTCTTTTTTGTGAACAGAAGCTTTGAGGATCCGTAAAAGCTCTAAAAGTAGGTGAACCTTTGTTCTACTCTACACAACTGCAATGATTTTCTTCAGATAAGGTTGGCCTTGTTTTGTTCTTCAGTGGTGCCCTGCTCTCAGTTCAGAGGTGTATGCTCATACTATTTTCCACATGTATCTGGGAGCTGAGCGTTCAAAAAAATGCCCATCCCAGACCCCACTGTGACCTCTTCAAATTGCTTGTTTAGTCCACCAATGATAAAATTTGTAGTGATTTAAACAGAAAAAGCACCAAATTATCATATTTGAGAAGCTGAAAACAGAATATTTGAAATCTTTACTTGATCAGTCATCAACCTCTCTCTAGCCATCATCTGAAGACTACTGACTGTGGGAAGTCAGACACTCTCTCATTACTCTTTCAGCTTCCCCTCTTTCCAGTGGTGATTTATGCCACAATCAGACTAAACAAATTCAGCCCAATTTTGACACGGTTTTGTTGTCGCCGACAAATTTCCAGCGTTGGGCCCTAATATGAATGTCGGGAATGACGAACAGGCGTGTAGTGTGACTTAATGTGATGTGGTGTCTGGGACGCACCACAACCCCCCGACGAAAAGTCTAGCATGTCAGAATATTTTTATATTTTCCTGCCTAGTTTCTCCTACGATGGCGCACATATATAAACACCAACACAGAAAGTCAAAGCTGTCCAGGGCTGTCTGGCCCAGGGCTCCTCTCTGCCTCCTCCACAGGCTGATTCAGGCAGGAAAACCCGCCCTCAGTCATTACTGACTGTTTTCTTTACTGAAATCAAGAAAACAGTCACTGAAAAATTATCACCACAGTCTCTTTGGGCCTTATTGCTGTGGTGGTTTATATGTCTGCAGCTGCACATGTACACATTTTATGTCCACATCATTGTGTGTTCATCAGAGGAGGTTATATTTCAGCCATCCGAGTCAGGCCATAAAGCAGAACCCAATAGGTGTAACATGACACACTTGCCCTTCAATCACCTGTTTGACACACCAGTGCACAGCATAGTGGTGACACAGAGCAGCATGTAGCAAAACTGGTATCTTAACTTTGGTTTTAAGATGTTTTGAGTCAGACTGCGGTAAAATAAGTAACACACTATAAAGTCCTTTATCGTTAAAGTTCTCATTATCGAGGTCACAGAAGTGAAAGTAGTACTTGTATGTAGAAATCGATCAAGTTAAGAGCTCATCACAAATGTGAATCATTAATGCACACAAATGAACTGCAATTTCAGTTAAATTACTGTTTAAATGAGAAATTTTGAATATCAGGAGGAGACACCCATCTCTACAAAAACTGAAACCACTGTTTCTCTTCTTATAAGGAATTCTTATTGGTTTTCAGTACATAATCATATTTTTTTTCAGTGCAGTTCTTCAGTATTGTCAAGATGATTACCAACAAACCTAGGGTTACTGCAGTAAATTTATGAATTCTACAGTGAAGTTCCTTCAGTGGGTCCCACACATACATCCAGTCAGTCAGCACACTCTGCTTTGTGCTTTAATAACACCTAAACGACCAGACACTTGCGTGGGCAGGGGTTCCCTAAAGCAATGTAGCACTAATCGTTTTCACTTCCCTCACCGAGGGACAAACATGATCTTAGTACTGAAACACAACTCTGAGAAGGGGCCAAGCCAGATAGTGTTATAATGAGATTTATAAAGACTAAATACATTCATAAATAATGCCCTTGTAATGCAGCAGGGATATGGTCATCAAAGAAAAGCAAAGCACAGTCTTCTGAACTATGTTCCAGTGATCAGGTTTGTTTTTTTTATTCTAGCTCTCTCCTTATAATGTGACACCTCTCAGCTTACTCTCTTTGAAACAGAGTAAAAGGAAGGGAGGCACACACTCTTGGGTAAATCTGGACACATACACTTGATCTCTTTGAAATGCACACACACACTCCATGCAGGCTAAACCTGGTTGGGACTTGGCGGGTTGCGATATGGCCAGCTTTATCCGATCCAGCCTTATCTTTAAAGTGTGTCTGACTGTGTGACTGTATTTGTGTTTATGTCTTTAGGTGTATGACTCATTGTGTCTGTTTGTATGGGTGTGTACAGTACATGCCTGCATATTGTGTGTACATTTGTCTCTAAATGTGTGGATAATATGCGTATGAGGACATTTGTTGGGTTCATGTGTTTGAATACTAGTGATGTGTGTGTCTGTGAATGTGTGTTTTAACAAAGAGAGCTGGATTTTAGATGCTAAATGCAGGAATAGTGTTGGAGGAGCAATGGCAGATAAACAGGGGAATACCGCCAACTAGAAAGGGAGAGAAGTGTAGCAAAGTATAGCATCCTGTCTCTGTTGTGAACGTGTAATTAACACAAAAAGATGTTGGATATATATAATCTTATCACAGATCTGTTCTGTGGCAGCACAGTAATAATTTACACCTAAGTGGATTAGAAAAGCATGGCAGGACTCACTGTCAGCCATGACATAAAACTGTGACATCATCAATGAAAGATGAAGTGGGCAAGAGTCAAATCAATAGTCCAGTTACATCAGAAAATGCCACACTTTTACTGTAACATGCAGAATCTCTAGACTAAGCCAAAAGTTTCATTTATCTAAAATCTATCAATGTAGACTTTCTTTAAATAAGAACATTAATTAGTGTAAAGTTTAAATATTTGTTGTTTTCATACTCATAAGTGTAGACGTACAATCACCCTTGAGTCATATTATATTTAAATCACATTTAGTCTCTAAAATTGAGAATGACAAGATTATCTGTGGATGCGAGTGCCCCAAAACGACATTTATATTTATATTAGATAATGAAGCCCTTTAACGGCCACAGTCATTATGACCAGAGTAAAGGAGGGAATCAGATGACATATATAATATGCAGCCTTAAAGTCGTAGTGCGTAGTGTAGTGCGTAAGGAGGAGGTCATTGCGGATGGACAGATCATCAAAACACTGGACTTTGATACAGGACATTGCTGTTCATTTCCAGTTTCCAACCATGAGTCAACACTTTTAAAAACCATGACCATAGTCGTCCCTTAATTTTAACCATGTGGTCTTTATTGTAACCATAACAACAAAGGTATTTTTCAACTGTGATAGGTAATGGTTTTGGAAGGTACAAAGAACTGATGTCGTCCTGAGGATTACTGCTGATAGAGGCGTCAGATCAGAGTGTGCATGGACTAACAACGTATTTTGTTGTTTAATTTGGAGGACTTGTTGCCAGAATATGAATATGGAACCTCTGTTTGTCACTACAGACTAAATTATTAACTTCTGTTGCACAAAACTAGCTTATATTGTTCACAAGCAACAAATATAGGCTATTGTATTGAAAATCTAGGAGGACAAGTTGCGTCTTTATTTAATATCGGCTGTCCAGTAATGATCATAGTATCGCAAAGGCTAAAGACAAAAATCCATCTGCTTGAGGTTAATCTTGAACTTTATCATTTAACTAATATCATTTGTGAACTGACTTGTTTCGACACTGCACAGCCAGTTGTCCACCGGATCTCCAAAATGGCGCTAACTGCGGTCACTGGTAGATATGTGACTCCAAAGCCTCCAAAGACTTATGACACACATAGTTTGGAGGGAGGGGGAGGTCGGAAGGAATGAGGAGAGGGGAGGGGAGTGGCGAGAAAAAGACAGAGGGATTTGAAAGGGGGAATATAAACCTGATCACCAGCTGTGCACACAGTGTTTATTTAGCCAGAGCTGCTGGATCGTGGTAAAGACAGAGTGAAAGAAAGTTGTGACTGGAGGGAGGGACAGGAGAAAGGCGGGTTTTATTAAGGTACTGTTGGATGAATGGGTCTCAAGGGAGGAGAGGGATGGGATGGAGAGAGAGAGAGAGAGAGAGGGAAAAGGGGATAGAGGGAGAGGATTATAGAAAATGGCAACACATCCTCATAATTAAAGGACCAAATAGGTTGATTGTACCATGCACTCTAAAACGACCATTTTCTAACATGCTGCCTCTATCATCAGCTTTCCAAAACTGTTACAAATCACAAAATAGTAATGTTTTATGGTGTGACAATGCTGTGATTACGGTCAGGTTAGGTTTAGGCCCAAAAACCCTCGTTTAGGGTTAGGGAAAGATTATGGTTCGGGAAAATACGAATTTGGTGCGTTTCCATCAACTGGTTTGAAGTGAATAAACTAGGCTATGCAACAAGTTTCATCAGTAGATCAGTAGATTGCGGTATAGGCTTAAATCATCCACCAGTAAGCAGAGTAGAGGAAGTAGAGGTTGCCAATCAGAAACAAAACAAATAGTTACATTGCCTTGACAAGAGAAAAATGGAGAGAGGTCTTTAGGAATTAGTTTCAATCGGGCAAGTTGTCATTGTTCTTTCACGTCAGCTAGTATCAGCCATGTTTCAAGCTATCTGGAGATGTCTGAAACAGCTGATCAGTCATGTGAGTTAAACGTTTGCTACGTCATTATTTATTCGACAAATGCGTTTCCATTACCCATTTTGCGCATAAACTCATTTCAACATTTCCAAAATCCACCTCACACGAGCGTAAAAACTTTTTTGCGAAATTGAGGATGTTTTTTTTAAATTCGGCATTTCCATTAATGTGATTTTTCAAAATGTGCATAAAAATAGGTTAATGGAAACAAAGGCTTGTGTCACTTCTCCGGGTCATAATTACTACGGCTGCTGGATGGCGTCTGTCACTCTGACTTATGGGTCGTTTCTGGTTACTGAATTTACGACCTATACTGTCGTTTTTCATGGGAGTACAGGCTGGAAAATGAACATGACGGGGATAGAGAAGGGAGAAAAAAAAGAGCAGGGAGGGAAAAGGGAAGGGGGGGGGGGGGGGGGGGGAGAGGGGAGAGAAAGGAAAACATGAAAAGGAGACTGAGGGAGGAGAGAAGAAAATGGGAGGCAGAGAGGCCAGACTGGGCATGTGAAAGGCTGTCTTTGTTTGAAGCACAGTCGTAGAAAGCTAAAAATACTGCTAATAGCGTCTGCTCACCCTACTGCTTCCTCTACACCCGCCACGTGTGTGTGTGTATGTGTGTGTGTGTTGTTGGCTCCATTAGTCTGGATCACATTTCTTCATGGTTAAGAGTCAGGATTAACCTCAGGGGGTCAAGTCCTCACCTCTGTGCACAAAAAACCCACCCACACACCCACCCTCGACTGACACACATACTTTAACACCCCACAGATGCACATCCATTATAGCAACATATGCACACACACACACACACACACACACACCCCGCTGGGCTCATTGACCACTTTTTAACCGTCTCTTTGAAGTGTGTCTAAATGGGAAGGATTAGTGTAATAGTCTAATGTTACAATGACATACTTTTCTCTATGACTTGCCACCGTATATCATGGTGTGTTCCCCCCTTTTACTCTGCACCCGTATAACCCAGATGTCCCAACCGCTTTAGTTTCTGGACGTCACTATCCCTCTTGTTCACTAAAATGGTCAAACAGATGGAGGTATTAAAATATTGGCAATCACCTATGAGGATTTGAGTGATAAAATTTGGTATCCGAAGCAGACCAATCGTTTGACCGCTTGTCACAGATGTACTTACAGTTTTCATGTGTTAACCGATCCTCTATCTCTATAGATTTTTTAAATGTTGTGTCATTACATGGTGTATTACATTATTTCATCCCAAACACCAGATTTATAGACAAAAAGTTATTTTATATATGGTCTCCCTCTGCATTTTGAGGTGAAAACTTATAGTCCTCCACTCAATAATATGTTTTTCGTCTTGTTCCTTCAGTTTGATGTTTGAACTTCACTGTGCAGAATGATGTACTTTCACATTCACTTTCATATATAGTACTTTCCCAAAAGTGTGTCCATTGCAGAACTTGACATTATTCATCTGCTGAAGTTGGAAAGCCAATCAATGGCGAGTATTCACTGGATGGACACCTGAAGGTTTCAGTGCACAAACACTCAGAATGGACTTTTCAGTGATGTAAGAGACTAAACTTTTGAAATGGACAATATTTGCATAATCATAGATTTTGAAATTTTCAACAAGGGAGAAGGAAGAGATTTCATTTGAAAGATTTTTTAACAAGGTAACTGAATGTTTTAGTGGAAATAAAAATGTCAGATTTATTATTGTTCAAAGCAGAGGATTTTTGTATTTTTTAATGCATGTCTGGAGGGGATCTTTCAAAACAAACTGCCCACACTGCATTTTGACAGCATTTTTATGAGCTCATGACATCCAGGCTAAAGATATTTTGTCATATTGGCCTTTTGCCTGAGAGAGATAGGGTCCAAACGTTGCCCTTTTCAGTCAAATAAATTTTGAGGACCTTTAATCCAGAACCTGGATAATTTGCAATTTTTCCCTTTAAAGATAGTCTGACAATACATTCTCTACCACACTAAATCATGTTTGAACCTCCTCCACACTCTGGCCTCATACCTTTAACTGGACTGTTTGGATCATTTTTCACCATGTCGTTTGCCTTTAGTGTGATGTGATCAAGCTTATTCATTTCTAATGTTATAAACAGATTTTACTGTAGACTCTAACCTCCCTCGCTCCCCTTTTTTTCTCTACACAAAATACCTTTTTCTTGTTTGTAGCATACACATCTGTGAAATTTTTATCCATTTTATGTCAGACTCAGTTACACAGTACCATACACATTTTCAGTGAAAAACACTTAGATTGTAATTTTACTTTCAGACTTATAACTTTCAAAGATTCCTTTCATGTCAACGGTAAACAACCAGTAGTACGAGGATTTCACTTCTTTTTCTTCTTCTTTACTCAAAATGAAAACTTCTCACATACATCCATACATGTTCAAGCCGAATCTGATCTGAAATATGAGAGAAATATGACGTAAACAACTATGGAACTACTTTTGATTATGTTTAACATAGACATCCAACATCATAACAGTATAAAAATGATTAAAAATCACAAAAAGCTTGATCTTTTAGGAGTCAGTTACTCAGAATTTACACTACTGAGGTTGCACAGCAATAGAAGAGAACATCAAACTTTATGTCTGTGTATATTTTATTTTAAATATTCCACAGATTTTGGCGGCAAAGAAAGTCACAGTAATCAGATTACATGAGGCTAAATTAAAAATGACCATTTCCAACAGGGGGATTTTAAACAGATCGCTTTTCAAAAGAGCCCTTTCCAGTCTTCTTGTGGACAGTTCGACTCTTCATACAACCACAGTTTAGTCTGTGTCAGTGTTTCATGTTTCCAGCCATGGTTTAAGGTTCTACACACAGCACATAGTCCCGTTTGATATTGAATGGTGGACCAAAGGGAATTCAGCCCTTCTCTGTGAGTCATGTTGTTCTGTCTGATCCGACATCTGCGAGAGGCCGTGAGGAAAGAGGGAGAACAGAGAGAGAGGAGGGGAAAGAAAACACAGCCAGCCAGAGACGTACAGCAAATAGCTGGTAATGGCAAAAAAAAAAAAAAAGAAAAGCGGAGACAGGGATAAAAAAGAAGGACAAGTGAGAAAGATGGTGAGATGATAAAAGCTGAAAAGAACACTGGTATGAAAGGAAAGATGGGCAGGAAGAGGTTAGAGCAAGGAGGGAGGGAGGGAGGGAGGGCTGGGATAACAAAAAAAAGGAGAGAAGGAAGGGAAAGATAATGGCTTGAAACAGTGTTAAGGTTTCAGAAACATAAGATTCAGCTCTGCATGGGGGGGGGGGGGGGGGGGCTCTCTGTCTCTCTGGCCAGAAAATCAGCGATCCAGGGGAGAAGCCCTGAACAGTCAATAAAATGCATCAATAATGCATACACACATACACACAGTTGAAAACAATTACGCACGCACACACTCACACACAAAACCAGTTATGATTCCTCTAAGCATTTTTCAAAGCTGACCCCTTAACTGCAGTAAAATGGTAGAACGCCTGTCTTTGAAATCCCAACAGGACCTGAGTATGTATTGCATGGAAATAGTCAGTCAATCATCAGGGTTGGCTTTAAATAGAATAAATAGTGCACATGAATGTGGTAGGAAAGCTCTCAGGGAAGGAGGGGCGAAGAGAGAGAGAGGGAGCGTTTCAGAAGCTCTGCAATACATGAAACCATGTAATCAGCCGCAAGTGACAAGATCCTTTTATCCTTTATCCATGTTTTAAAAGGTTCAGCCACAGTGACAGGGCTCTGCTGCTCTGATGGCTGAAGATAATTACTAAGCCAGCGTATAGTTTCTCTATAGTATGACACACAATTCATGTGCGGTATGATTCATAGGTTTGTTGTAATGGAAAAAATGATACTGTACACATTTTCTCAAGCAAAGCTTCTCAAGTCGTTTGAAGTGTCAGACGAGCTGAATCGCAGATTCTTGCGAGTCACCTGAAGATTTCATTTAATCTCTTTATTATTTTAAAGCTGCAGGAATCAGAACATTTAAGGTGTAGTAAGTGCAATGTTCTAGAAAGTATAAATGCCAGAAAATTAAAACAGTCTCTATCGTTCTAAACACATTTTTTTTTTACCTGAAGCGTTTCTTCACGGCACACAAATACTCAATAAGCTATAGCTTCCTCACATGTTTTCTTATTTAAGTGCAATACCTACAAATACATTCACATAAAATTAAATTAGCATATCCTTAAGAGCAACAAACACTGGCTGTGTATGTGAGTTAAAAAACACCCACACATGTTCTATAGGCCCAAACACTGGCTGCATTTCTGACACGTGTTAACAACTCCAGAAACACAGCAATTATTTCACATTCATTCCCCTGGTGCTGCACATCCCGGCTACCCTACTTCTGTCTGTTAGGTATGATGTCTGGTGTGTGCGTTAAAGGACACAAGACAACATGACAGTGCCTGAAGATGTTTTGTATAGTATACAAAGTATTTTTTTAGTTCATTCAAATGACCACCTGTAATGTGAAAGGATACTGACAGTCTCAGCTATGGATCTTTGAACAGTTTCTTTATCTAGTTATTATGGGGTTTTTTTTTGCACATTTACTGACTGGTTCAATCTCACTGCCCTCATCCACCCTGTTTTCAACAGCAGAAGGCAGCTGGGTTTATCAAAGTTAGCTCAACACTGAATGGTCAATTCAGTGTCAAAAAAAAAGCAAACCAAAAAAAACAAACAAAGGAGGCCAGGTTGAACATGGCTTCTCATCAATCAAATCACTGTTGTCATCATAAAAAAAACCCCAAAAAACCTGCCTGCACTGAGTGTCCAACCAGCTAGCCTACTAAACATAGTGCCGGCGGAACCAGTTAGCAAGTTAAAGTTAGCAGAATGGACGGAGATGGTGACCTCAAGTAAAAAATGACTAACTACTAAGCTTGCTTTTGAGCTGCAACTGAAGATCAAACAGAACAGTTCGCCTACCGCAAAGCTGGACCTGACTTTGGGAACAGCTAGGTCTTTTTGTGATGGCAACTACTCAGGAACACAAAGGCTAACTGGCCTTTCTGCTGGCCTTGCTTCCTGTTTGACTGGTCAAGCAGCTCCTTGAACAACCCACGGAGCACAACAATGAAAGATGGCAGAATGTCCTTCCTCTACAAGTGGAGGTGAGTAAGAAAAGATTTCTTTACACACACAGTGACACATAGGCTACTCTGTCCCTGCTGTCACTGGCCCACTGTGGCCTTGATTTAATAATGTAGGTTGTTGTCTTTAAAACGTATTTTCGTGTTATATGATCCATCAAATGTTTTAGTCATTGCTATTTTGCAAAAGGTTACATGCATCGTTTTATATATATATATTCTGGGGAGCATGATCAGCATGATTATGTGTGCATGTTTTAGAGTGAACAGCATTGTTGTTTCTTGCTGATTGCAGTTATACTGTTGGAGATGTCCCCTCTCAGGGGTATGCACATAATTCCTCTATTTCTAATACTCAGTGCTTATGGCTGTGAGAAGTTCACATATGTTGTTGTACAGTCTTTGGAGAGAGAAAATAAATCGCATGTCATGTCGTTTTGAAGTCCACAAGAGCCTTGAAAATGCTATTGTTCCTGACAAATGGGATATAAGCGAAAATTAGAAGAATTACTCCAGTAATGGCACTCGTTCATTCTGTTTTGTGAAAATAAGTAACTATGATATCTCCGTGTGATCATATGGAATTTGAATCTCCATATGATCGCCA
This sequence comes from Thunnus thynnus, assembly GCF_963924715.1. Lineage (NCBI taxonomy): Eukaryota > Metazoa > Chordata > Actinopteri > Scombriformes > Scombridae > Thunnus > Thunnus thynnus. The sequence continues at coordinate 25,311,225 of NC_089530.1, forward strand.
TCATATGGTGATATGATCTCCATATGAAGCTGTCTGGCTTGATATTTGCCACGCACCGCCACTGTGAAAAAAACTTAAATGAAACTGTTGCTTGCTCTTCTAGCTAGCGTGAAAACATTCTCATGAATATTGATTTGACAGCTGTCACAGAAATACTGGTATGAATTCGGCCACATCCATCTCAGAATTCTCAAGTAAATAAAAGAAAAGCTTTCTTTCCCTATGGGTCACTCCAAACTGATGTTCTCCCTGGTAATGAAATGGAGAGTGGTCTTTCATATTCCATAAGCTCTGAAATAGGAAAGGATCGGATTATGTTCTCTGGTCTTCAGAGAGAAGAGGGGTGGGTGGGGGGGTGAGGGTAGGGGCTGCAGATGCTGTTAGGAACTTGTTTTACTGTAACAAGAATGGTGGGAGACAGACAAATGACAGAAATTAAGAGGCTGCATCAGAGAGAGAAAAAAAAAAGGATGGAAAATGAAGAGATTTGGTGACCTAAATGAGGAGACGTATTGTGAAGAGAGATGAAGAATGTCTCATTCAAACTGAATCAGTTCCACCCACCAATGATCTCCTTTTCTTTCTCTCTGCCTCCATGTGTGTCACTTGTGCTGCATTCTCTCCCTCTTTTTTATCTCTCTCTCTCTCACTCTTTCCCTCTCTGTCTTTCTTTCTCACACTCACATGAACACACATACACTTAAATGTCACTCCGTCCATACATTTACCAACAGACGCCATGCCACACTCTCAGATGAATATGTTTTTTGGAAGAATGTTACTGCTCTCGCTCCTTTCATTCTTCCCCTTGAGTTGCCTCCCCTCCTTCCTTCCTTCTCTTTTCAAAACCAAGCTCTTTTCAGAAATAATGAATGCTGTAATCTGGAGGGGGAGATGATTTCTTCCAGAGCTTTTAGCTGCTGGACCAAGCATGAAAGCCCCAGACTATACATCCAGCATGGCCTTCTCCCTTGGGACACAGTTAGCAACACGACTGGCTTTCCTCTCAAAGCAAATTAAATTGAAGGCTTGTTTTCCAACTGTCAAAATCTGTGTCTAAAGCTCAGTTGGCAAGGGACTATGACTATCTGATGATGTCTGGAGATTTGTAATAACTGCAACGATTTCTTGGTTATTTCATCCATGCAAATCTGCTGTGTATGCAGATTTTAAATGCAAAAGTTCCAGTGCAAGATGGACTTTTGCTAAACACAGAAGTCTGCTGATAATAGTAATCCTGTGTCTTTGTCCATGAAATTTTTTGTTAATTGGGTGTGGAAAAATAACTGTAAAATGTTGATTACATTTGTTATTCTGGCAAACAGAACTGATGTTTATTTTGTTTTGGATCTCTTTTAGCTCAAGGCTAATCTGCCAAGTTTCCAACAGAAGTCATGCATTTTGATTTGTGATGCACAAACAATTACTGAAGTTTTTGAGTGGTTTGGATAAAAACATTGAACTTTAAACCCCAACAAAGACTATGAAACTATGAGATGTTAATGCATGTGACTTTCTTTATGCCAGGAGTAAATATATAGTTAAATATTTAGATTTCAGTTTGTCTTTTTTATGTTTTGGGTCAGTGTGGGCGAGCTTGTGGTGCACTGATTGTAAATGCCTGAAAACACATTTAAAAACTAAATTTAAAGGGATATGTGTTTGTAAGCCAACTTCTAGCCTGATAATCAGACAGATTTGCCATTTGTTTCTTTTCATCATTCATTCTGACGTTGTACTCCTGTTAACCTTTTTTGTTTTTGGGAGTGTTTGTTTTCTTGCCCAAACCTATCACTCGCTAATGACATGTCCAACCCGCCAACCAACACTGAGGCTGCGTTAGTGGCCACACAGAAAGATGGCGTCCTCATTCTTAATTCTGCCCCATTTGTTTTTCCAACCAGGAAAACAGCCATCAATAAGCAGAACACTGATTTCAGTCACTACAAAAATTGGGGATGTGCTGCAGTGATTCAGAGATCAAATCAAGCTACACTTCTTCCACTTCAGCCTCTTCATCTACAAACACGTGACTATGTTTCATATTCATATAGGTTTGCTGGATAAATCACAGACTGTATCTTTAACCCACATTGATCCAGGGGTCACAGCGTTGAAGCAGGAAATCACAGCCCATGCTATTTGACTAAAATGTCAAAGCTTTATAGAGGTCAAGGCATTGTGGAGAGACGCAGGCACATATGAGGTGTGAATATAAATTCCAGTAAGGCTTAAAAAATGGCTCCAGATACTGAATCTGTAAAACACAGAACAACATGAAACAGCCCCAAGGCTGTTAAAGTCTCTTTCACAGCTCCATCATTTTGCAGGATGGAGCACTTCAATCATGACTGCCATTGTGGTGTAAATGCTGGCTGGGTGACTTCTGTCATGGCTGCCACTGCAGTACACAGGACACAACACAGGAGGTGGGGATGGATGTCATTCAAAACTTTTTTGAGTTTGGTACCATTACCATTTTTCCCAACACCCTACTTTTTATTATTTATTTATTCTTTTTTTTTTTTTTTTTACAAAATACACCAAACCCCTCAAATGAATCAGAACACTAGTGCTGGACTTGCTTTATTCTGTTTTTGTTGACTGTAATTCAACACTTATACATTTTGGACTGTTAGTTGGACAACAAAAGCACTATGAAGGCATCACCTTGGACTAAGGGGCATTTTCTTATCATTCTGATATTTTATAGACTTATTATTCAAAAAATAAAATCAAAATTCAGCAATATTAAATATTTATTGTTTGCAGCCCTGTAATGTGTTATGCACATTTCCAGGTCTGTATTTATATTCTGACTCTACTGGAATATCTTTGCATGATTTACAGTTAAAAAAAAAAAACTCTTATGTATACATGCAGCCCTCAGTTCAGCCTCTGTGTAAAACAGGCCATTTTAGCTCCTGTCTCTTTAAGGCCCCCCCCCCTCCTGATGCTCCCACTCTGTTCTGATTGATTGGTAAGCTCCTGTAAACTGCCCCTCGCCAGACCTCCACAAGCTCAGGAGGCTGTGTAAACAATCGTAGCAGGATTTCACTTCTTTTTCTCGTTATTTACTCAAAATGACAACTTCTCAAATTCTTCTGTATATGTTCGAGCCAAACGCCAATCCAAAATATGTGAGTGGAAAATGCAAACCTTAGCAACAACCTTAGCAACAAGCTTAGCGACAGGACTACTGACAGGCGGGCATGCGCAAACAATCTGATGTCATCACAAGGAGGACGTAAAGGTACAACTGCAAATGGAGAATTCAGAGCAGTGGAGCTTTGTTACACTCTTTCACTTCAAGCTTTGGACCTTTGACCATGTTTAACATCCAACATCATAACAGTATAAAAATAACAGAAAGTCACAAAAAGCATGATATGTCCCCTTTAATACAAGTAGTTGTATAAGAATGCAGTGTAAAATAAACAAGGATCGCTAATATTCTGATTTAAATCAGTAAATATCTCATCAAAGAATGACAAGATAATTCAATTCTACAGACATATTAATGATCAGTACTCACTACTAATCAGTATTGAGATTTAATCTATAACAGGATATGAGTCTCACCAATGGATTATATATCTATTTCATAAACTAGGCATTCATGGCATGCCAAACCAAAGGTATAGAAACTTTTACTTTGTAATTATCTTGTGACTGGATGAACTCTCAAATCATATTTTGTGGCAGACTGACATCATTAGTTTGTTTATTCATATTTCAGGAGAAGTACACTGTGAATGGAAGCTTTTCATCAGTGCTGTCTGTGTCAGTTTCAGAATAAACTTCACTACCTGCAGCCTAGTAAGTGCTGCAACAAACAGCCCTCCAGCTGTGAGTATTAATTTAGAACAGTTATGAGGCCACTATGTCAGAGCCATACAGTTATCTGGAAATAATGCACACCCTGCGGCCAATCAGGATGAAGTATTCTGTGAGGCTCTTATTAGCTGTAAAATCGACACTGCTGAACTGCTGACAAACCTTTCTTGTATTATTTATTGTGGTTTATTATCAGTCTTGTCATTCTTTTCCATTAGAAATAATGATTTATAAAAGCTCACTGATTGGTTTCATGTCTCCATTCAGCTGAGACAGAAAACACTCAAAGCTAAACTGGTTGTACAATCTATCTCCATATCGCTGTTACTGTGTTTATCCCCTGTCTGTGAATCCATCTACACGAGTGACATTTATCAGCCGGCGCACCACTGAGAAGGGTTCACAGAGTAGAAGGACATGAGTCAAGACGCAACATAAGATAGCTGGAACATGTCAGTGTGGCTTTTGTATGATCTCTATATGAAGGCTGATATGTGGGCTGGTGAATGTGGCTGCGGCTGTGGGTGTCACAAGGCTGCTTCTTCATGGTATTGATTTTCTATCTGTTGTTCTGACAGAGCTGACCAGCCTGTTCCCTCACCACCAGCCACATACAACATACACCCACACACACACACACAGATAAATTGCATAATCTAATAGAGGTGTCTAACCCTTCTAGCTCATAGGCAAATAAACACAGAAAACACATAGAGAGACATGCACGGTTTAACAGTTAAAAGACACATGTTATACTGAAATTAGAAGAAATAAAACTACAGAAAAAAAAACAGTAAATCACCAGTCCAATCTGTTTTAGTCAAGAAGTTGGATGGGTCGATGCCTTAGATTTACTTTTTACCTTCTTGTTCTCTGTTTCCTTGACCCAAATCCTTTGTATGTCTCCCTTGATCTCTTTTTTATCGCCCTATTCATCTGTATCTTTTTATTTCAACTAAATTATATTGCAGATTTCAAGAGGACAACTGGGAAACATGAACAAAAAGTTAGATTTTCTCATGGACACAACATAACACAGTAAAAGTGCATACACACAGAGAAAAGAGAAACATCAGAGTTGCTGTGTCAAAATATGCAGCTAGGTGGGCAGTTTGGTTTGAACTAATAAGCTATGATGATTAGCATATTGACATTAGCATTTCTTGATAACATCAGGTTTAACATATTTTTCCTGTCGTGTATAGTTCTTTTCATGTGACCATTATTATATACTTCGTGTTTACCAAACTTTTTTTTTGTTGTTGTTTTATTTAGGTAGACTAGCAGTTTGGCTAGCAATGTCTGTCAGTTCCCTGACTTTTCCTCTAGCGCCATCTAGCGATGGTGTTCCTCAGCCTCTGCATTGATTTTACAAGTCTCTGAACTCATCTAAAGGGATGAACATCATTCTTCAAAAAGATATTCCCTACTTTGGACAACAAAGTAGGGAATATCCAAAACCTTCCACAGGTGTTCAATTGGGTTGAGATCTGGTGACGGCGAAGGTCGTAGCATATGATATCACATCATTTTCATACTCATCAAACCATTCAGTGACCCCTCGTGCCCTATGAAGTGGGGCATTGTCATCCTGGAAGAGACCACTCTCATCAGGATAGAAATGAGTCATCATGGGATAAAGGTGATCACTCTAAGGGGGCAAGTGGACTCGAACCATGCCAGCAAAATGCCCCCCACAGCGTAACAGAGCCTTTAATTTGTCACCCGTCTGTACAATGCAGCTTTACAATATCTCTCCTGGGTATGAAGGTGTCTGTCAATATATTCAAACATCAATTTGTACAGATGACATCATTCAAACACCTTTCTTCCATTCTTGCTCCGGAGTATAGTCCCATAGCAATTAATTTACAAAAAACACTCTAAGCAGGCAATTAAACCCATCCCCGCATAACCTTGCTTTCAAATGCTGTGGATTACACACACAAGCTAATGAAAAGACTTCTCACTGCTGCTGTTCATTATGCTAATAAAATTCCCCTTTTAGCTGCTGTATCTGCCTTTATTTTAATATTTAGAGAAAGAGAAACACAGGAGTAGGGGAAAAAAAAAATGTTTTTGGTGATTCACGCTTTACCAGTGAACATGTTCCAATAAATAATTTGGTGGCAGGATGAAAGGAGCAGGCGTGAAATTATTATGCAGTGCACCTTGATTATTGAAAAATGGAGTGCATCTATTTTTCCTGAGAAAGAGGCTGTTGGTTTTTTTTTTCTTTTTTTGCCACCGGTGTGTGAAGTGCAGTCCCCGTCATTCTAATGTACAGTAATTATACATGGGAGGTGGTGTGTGTGTGTGATAAAGTAAATATAAATAAAGACAACCTCGATAAAGGGGTAAAGCATTTAGCAGTCAAGACGTGTACGTGTGTTGGTGGTACTGTGGCGGTGGGGGTTAAAGAAAGGAAACAGGAGGATAGACTTTTTTCCTCTGTGAATAATTCATGGACTTGAAATCTATGAAAGGTTTCTGTTAAGCACTCCTGCAGACAATGACAAGATTCACACACACACACATATATACATAAGATGAGGAACTTCTTGTGTACAAACACAAGTATGAACAACACATACACTACAGTAGAAAAACACAAGTATGCAGTTTGGGATGAAGAGCCTCAGATATACAGAATACAGTATTACAGTATACACACACTTACACTATACATTGACAACCTGGAACCAGCGGTATATACAATACATATATCAATACATGCATATGCAAACTATGTGTAGCCCATTTCCCATGCATAAACTTATATTTATTAAAGAACATGAGGTGAGAATGTGCACAGCTCAGACGTTCTTCAGACCGGTAGGGGTGGGTGATACCATAAAGTGGAAGAATGGCTTTCCTTTCTTTTGTCACTTCCCTCTGTGTGATTTTATCTTTTCTTTAGCAATTCACTTTATGAACCATTTCAATACCGTTTCAAAAGTGCTGTACGTACGCTGACACGTGATGATGACTGAGACATAGCATTACTGATGATTATAGTGTGAAGGTACATGTGTGATGGCTTAAAGCCACCGTATGGATACTATGAATAGCCACACTTATGTCTACTGCATGTAGATATGGATGGCTGCTCTTCCATTGTTGGAGGACCTCACCGATGTGTTTGGGTGAAATTGCACATCATTTTCTGTTCTCTCTGTTCTTTTCATATGCAAATAGTTGAAAGGGTGGGTGGGGGGGGGGGGGTGAAATCTGTGAACATCAGGCTTGTTCAAGTGTGCACAGTTTGATATTTTTTTAAAACAGAACCAACCAAGCGTGAAACATTTCTGTATACATATATTTTGTTTTTTACTACACTTTACTGCATAATTTAGTGATTTTTGTTATTGGTTTGTGGTTTATTCAAAACTTTTTAGTTTGTTTCCTATCTTCTAACTCTGATTTTTCTATTTTCTTGCAGATTTATGCAAACAATTTTTAACTACTTGGTATGTATGAGAAATGCAAAAAGAATCGGTACAAAGAGTGCAAATGCTCAAATAGTTGATTAATAATTATAAAGAAAAAAATATATGTACAGTATGCACACACACACACACACACACACACACACACACACGCTCAGTTTCTTGGTTTGAGTGGTTTTCTAAAGACACACACAGAAACACTTTTTTACTCAAACTAAAACACAGAAAAAGATCCTCTGAAGAGTTCCATTGTGTGTCTTCACCACTAAATGCTTTACTCCTCACTCACTGACATACATTATGCACACACTCATAACTCCACAACACACACACACACACACGTTTCCATCACTTCAGAGGACATTACATTGACTTATCCTTGCCTAACCCTAATCCTAACCTTAATATAACCTTAAACTAACCTTAACTTTAAACCAAGTGTTAAATCTAAAATTAAAGATTTATATTAAGGGGACTTGCTTATGGTCCCCAAAAAGGGAGGGGGGCCCCCTCAACATGACTGTGTTAACAGATTTACGTCCCCACAACATGAGGAATACTTGGACCACACACACACACACACACACACACACACACACTCACACACACACAAACACACTCTGAGTGTCCCGACTGCTAAATACTTTACCCACCTGGCAACCCATAGCTCTGCTAGTTAAAAGCTTTCCGATTGGATGTACATCTATCCGATTTCACTTTAAAGAGCCTGCGGGAAGCAGAGCCGCTCGCCATCAGCGGGAAAACATCACGCTTTTATTCCGGGAAAGTTGGAGAGAATGAGGTGATGACCGGCAGAAGAGATTGATGGATATATAGATGGAGGCAGCGAGAGTGCAGGAAAAGGAGGGTCTGTTGTAATTAGTTTATCTAATATCGCTCTGCTTCTATCTCTGTCATGTTCTCTCTCAGTCACTGGTTCATCCCTCTCTTCTTCTCTTTGACTGGGTTCTCTTCACCTCCTCGCTCTTTTTTGCTAAAACACCTCTTTCCCCTGACCTCTTTTTCATCTCTTAAGTGATCTGACCTCACCTTTTTACAAATAAATCTGTCTATCCTCCTTCTCAGTTAACCTCTCCTCTTCCTTTCATCTCCTCTTTCAACCTCCATCCTCCCCTTTGCTCCCCCTTTTCTCCCCTCTTTTTCTCTCTGTTTACACTCCCTCCCTCTCTTAAACTCATCCATCTCCTTTTTCTCTTTCTTTCTCTTGCACCC